>NW_021385752.1:0-20049 GCF_001605985.2 Dendrobium catenatum | reverse complement strand
CCGGCCGGAAATCCAAGGGGCAAAGGCACGGAAAACAGCAGCCCATGGTGGAAGCCAAGGAGCCACGGCATGGGAAACAACACATCTTTGAATTCCAAAAGCCGGTTTGGAATTCCAAGAGACAAACATAATTAAAAAACAATAAAAATTATATTAATAAAAAGATAACTATGAACTAAAATGTTAGCTAATAATGAGGTAACCCTTAGTTCAATAAGTAAACTAAAGATCAGCTCATAAATGAGCTAAAATTTCAACTTAATTTTGATTGAGCTTATAAACTCGAGGGAGGCCAAAATTGATTTATTTTGGACATGAGTTGACCCCCCCTTTGTCTACATCAGACTCCCCTTCTTGAGAACTCATCCCCCGATGAGTTAGCTGTTGTTTCTTTCGAGGAGGTGAATACTGTGCATCCAATTCATTGATCAAATCTTCATACTTCTGCATAATCTCATCTCGTTCTTTCAGAAATCAATCTTGTAAACACTGCTTTTTCTTGAAATACCTTTCTGTACATAAGTGCATCCATGATTGAAGTTTATACAGTTCATACTCCAAAAGATTTGCTGACTTTGATGGAATCCACCTATTCATAGGAACTTAAATTTCATCTGGTTTGCTTTCTTCTGTCTTTTTGTCTTTTTTAATTTTTTTGACAACTCAAACAAGACTCAAAGAAAGACTCAAAAAAAAAAAGACTCAAAGGACTCAACCTAAAAACTTAAGACTCACAATAAGACTCACGACAAGACTTGACTTGACAAAACAAAACTTGACAAACAAAAATAAGACTTGACAACTAAAACCTAAGACTTCCTAACTTGCTCTGATATCAAATGATGCGGGCAAAAAAATACAGGGGGGGGCCTATATCTCTTGAACCCACATAGACAACCCAAAAGAAACCACAAAAAGAAGGGAATCACTTAGAGATATTAGAACAAACTCTTACATTTCAATCCTAAAATAAACTTAGAATAAAAGATTTACAACTCTTTAAAATTTAAACGACTAGCAAACAAAATGACACCCTAAAATTGCTTCACAATTAGAAGAGGGATACAGGTGGAGTGGCACTTGCGGAGAGACGAAAGAGATTAGAAGCCGAGACGAAAGGTTAGAAAGAGCTCGCAAGAATTCCGAAGGGGATGAGAAAGAAGACGGACAAAGCTCGCAAGCATTTCCAAACAAACCCGCAGGTTATAGCTTTTCCAAAAATAACATATCATTCACTAACTTAAAACATAACAAGCCCCTCATATTTATAGGTATGAAAGGGGAATACCAAAAGACACAAACATTGAATTCTCACAAAAATCCAAACATCACAAGCATGGAAATCCCCCCATGCTTCACGGAAAACAGCCCAAGCTCAAGAACCGAAGGGACAACCACGGGAGCCAAAAAGGCCGCACGGAACCAAGGCGCCATAGCCACGGGAAAACACCCAAGCTCGGAAAACCAGCAACCGGCCGGAAATCCAAGGGGCAAAGGCACGGAAAACAGCAGCCCATGGTGGAAGCCAAGGAGCCACGGCATGGGAAACAACACATCTTTGAATTCCAAAAGCCGGTTTGGAATTCCAAGAGACAAACATAATTAAAAAACAATAAAAATTATATTAATAAAAAGATAACTATGAACTAAAATGTTAGCTAATAATGAGGTAACCCTTAGTTCAATAAGTAAACTAAAGATCAGCTCATAAATGAGCTAAAATTTCAACTTAATTTTGATTGAGCTTATAAACTCGAGGGAGGCCAAAATTGATTTATTTTGGACATGAGTTGACCCCCCCTTTGTCTACATCATGTATAAAAATTAAGAACATTGCATAGAAGACTTCAAACAAGTAAAATTAGTATAAAGAGAAATCCAGAACAAAGCTTCTCAAAATTTGCCTAATATCATGTGGGAAATAAAAAAGAAAACATCTTAAAAGCAAAAACAAAGTGTAACATCACAAAGTATCTAATTTTAATAGTTTGCATAACTAAACATTAAACACCTTTTTAATGATGACAACAATATTCACGCTCAAGCTTATTAAAATTATGAGGAGCTAGAACCACGCAGAGCCAACAAAATTTTTAGATAGTTAGGCATCATACTGTTTTAGTCAAATTGGAACAACACGAAGGAATGTTAGTGTGAGAGTGCATCAATCGTCAAATGATCTAATACTCCAAGATATTGAACGGAATGCTAAATTGAGATTCCTCTTTTCTTATCTTGCACCGTAAACTCAATGTATATCCCTAATAGGATGACAAAACTTACAGTAAAATTAAAAATTGTATTAGAAAAGAGCTTAAAATTTAATAATTACTAAGACGATAACAATAAACATTGAGGAGAAATAGGTGCCATATGGAAACTATTTAAACTCGTGACTGCAGGATTAACTGCCCCTTCAGCTAAATTGTCTAGTATCTTGTGCTCTGCTGTCTTGTTCTGAAAAGAAAATTATTATTTGGTTAAATTGCTACTAAAATTGCATCATGAATTATTGTTATTAGTTAAATTGTTTGGTAAAACAGGTGTGGAGTGAAAAGAATCGATCAAACGATAAAATTAAAAATAATTAGTTATTAATAAATAATATCAACCATGTATCTTGTAAAACAATTAATGAAATATCAAGCATTGGAATCTCAATTATCTCTTCTTTAAAAAAGATGGGAGGGGTTTTGAAAGAATTGATATCACTCTTATTCAAGTTCATATGAATGACCCCTCTTCACCAAACATCATGATGAAAGCGATAGAAGAATTACAGCATATGGAGTGGCAATCCTTCTGGGCAAATGACAAGAACAAAGATGAATAACTAAAAGCAATGGACAAACAATTATTGAAAGGATTAGCAATACCCTTCAGGCTCGAGTAATAAAAACAAAGATGGATAAGAAGTCGAACAAAATGCAAGAAAGAGTATTTTGAGGTAATATAATAACAGTATTAAGGGTATTTCTATCTTTAAAAAAAATTATAAACTATTTTGAATACAATTGTGTTTTAGAAAGCATGCTTGTTTTGCTTGGCATAAACCTCATTTTTAGCTTCCATACAATTAAGCTTTTTGAAAAATATGATTAATTTTTACCAAAAACCTCAAAATTGAAATTATTGTCTTAAAACGCATGATCAGGTCGCAAAAAATCATTGTCAGGCAAGGCAAGGTTCATATTTGCAAATCATAAAAATGGAATGAGCAAAATGAAGACAACATACCTTTGCAACAGTAGAGCCAACACGCTTTTCTCGATCAGAAGCATGCTTGTCATTTCCACGGAGGACTGGATTTTCATATTTTATTTTAAATCTAAGGAACAAAAGACAGTAATCAATAATTACTGAGCAAAGCTATAGAAAACTCAACAGTTGTAAGAACAAAGAGCTATACTCATCCTTGCCACCCAAGATGTCAGGACAACAGAAGTGAAACAATGCCCACAATTCCTGCTCAAAATATAAGTTGAACAAATGTCTTAATTTTATAATAGGAAAATCATTCAAACAAAAGTAGAAGACACAAGAAAATATCATGCTAATTCTTGATATCGAATGAACAATACCTTGAGGTTGTTCTGTATTGGCGTTCCACTAATAATAATGCGATGACCACTCGGTATCTCAAATAAACTTTTTGCCCTCTGTGTTTGGGGATTTTTGATAATGTGTCCCTGTAATTGAATCAAAAAAATCAATAAATATGTGCTATTTACATTAAGCTTTTTTTTTTTTTTTTGGGTCCTAGCACTAATTTAGTTGATCTTTGGCCGTCAATCTCTATTAGGGGTCAAGGTTCAAAATTATCCTTTAAAGAAACACATATATTATCAATTTTTATGTCAATTAGAGGTGGGGGTTGGACCACCATCCAAAAATAAAATAATGATATTTTATAAGAAAAACATACAGCAAAAGTCCGACATTAACGCAAGCATAATATTCTGCTATTATAATTGACATAATGTCTACACAAAGCTCAAAAAAGTTGATCCAGCTTGTGCTAATTTTCCTTTCAAGATCAAAATATATTTGCTCCGCTTTTTCCATAGATAAGATGACATTTCAAAACTATTGTCAATACAAAATTTAAGAATCGCAATACTTGTCATCATCTATTCAAAAACTTTTGACTTGAGTATAACTCAAATTGTCATAATACTTAAGCTTTGGCAAGGTCAAAATCATTTTAAAACGAATTACTTCAACATCACAACCAAGTTTCAAATCTATGTCTGATGTATAATAGATCCACTCAAAGATGGTATCGATTGAGGCACTAAAAGTATATATTTGAACCTTAAAAAACGAATGTGGTGGTCAACCTTTAAAACATGTTTTGATCATTGTTGAAGAACCTAGCTGTAAAGGATGGCCATATTGGATGAAGCGGAAACATCTACAGTGCAAAAATGAGGCATTTCCAACAATTCATTAGTCGTTAAAAGCCATTAATCATCGGATACATTTAAAGTGCACAAAATAGAGCCAAAATCTTCCTTCTGCTATGCTTATAAATGTTTAAATGGGTCTGAATTCCAAAAGATGCAAAAAGATCTTTGGGTTATTGTTTATTATGGGTTAAAAGTGAGTTATAGTTTTTTATACTTGCTACATTTGAATTTTAGTTTTCTTTTTTCATGAAATTTTATTAGCATTTGTGATCCATAATTTTCTTGTCAATACGTTATAATCTAAGAACAAATTATTCCTATATGAATTTAATTTACCATTTTCAATTTTCATGTAAGGCAATAAATAGTTAATTTAAGATTAATTGTTTGTTTCCTATGAAAATTGCATGCTTGTTCAATATATTAGTTTCATCTGGATATATATTGCTTGTTATATCTACACCAAAAAGTACATACCAATGTCAACAAATTTAAACAAAAATCTATGTGATTTTCCATCCATAATATTGGACCAAAAACAACAACGTCATAGAACATAACAGTACCCAGCAAATATCTTTCGCTTTGCTCATTTTGCTTCTATGACTCATGTTTCATATTAGGGTTTTTAGAACTTCAACAAATTTAGATGAACGTTGTGCACTAAGTACCGTAGAATAGAGTACTCTAGTAAATATATGAATAAAAAAAAAAAGAATGAAGGTGTCAAATAAGATAACATCAACCTTTGAAAACATTTAAATAATGTATAGATCAATTACGTGTCTTAGGTGTACCTATAGGTCCCTTAACATATCACTAACTGTAAAAGAACATATGAAGAACTGGAACAGATTAAATTTTGTTAAAGGAAAATTTGATGTAAGCACCATAAAACCAGCATTTTGAAACAGCCCATACCAAAGCAACTACTGTAATAGTTAATTGATAATCAACCAACCTCATCCAGTATAGTGTAATCCCAAATTATGTCATCCTCAACTTTATCATCATCAATATACCAATCCCCTCTAATGGCCTTTGAATTGTTTCTGACAATATCATATGTAGTGAGCAGAATTCCTCCCTCCTGAATCGTAAAACAAACGGTAACTTCCTTCTTTGGTAACCACAAATTATGTCCATTGAATTAAGTATCGTCTTACAAAGAATCAAGGCATAATGGAATTAAAGACAGATTCATGAAAATAAAACAAATCGCATTCAAATTATCTCAATCCCATAATATAAACAGGACGGAAAAAAAAAACATTATGTTTTCACGAGGTAGTTTACAACATCTTATGATAGATAGAGGAGTGCTAGACCTTCAACACACTTCGCAGTTCAAATTCTCTCACTTTTGGGGAAGTTCCAGAGTACCTACAAAACACAAGAGTGAAATGATGACTCATGTGAAAAAATAGGGAAGGTCCCAATCTATCAGACTTTTTGATTTGTGACGAAAGGTGACTGTGAGGAATTTATGAGCACATTTTGCAGATAGAAGGTGAGGGTTGGGATAGGCATCAAGTACTTATGCATAAGAAATTATTGCAAAAGAAGCTAACCATGTAAGCCTTACTCTCTTATCCTGGTAGACAACCCAACAACCGATAGTTCTTTCACCCAGTGGCTAAGAAGCGTCTTTGGTGCAACAACTAACACCCTTTTGATCAAGGTAGATTGAAGAAGTCCAGCAAGAAAAGCAGAAATCTGAAAATCGGAGGTTATTATTAGAAAGAGGCATACATCACTATGCTCTCAATCCAAATGAATTTAATGAATCTAAGGCTTCGTTTGGGACTGGCTTTTTTATTGCTTTTTAAAACAACTTTCTAGTTTAAATATTAAAATTTTTATACCATAAAGCTGCTTTAAGAAGCAGTTAGAAAGTCATCCCAAACGAAGTCTAAATCTATACTAAACAACAATCATATTATGAAAATTGGAAACCAATACTCTTGTATCAATCTAGAGGTGGTATCCAATAAGTTTTTCAAGGGAATGGCAACAATTAGGCCTTATGAAATAGACAAAAGAAAAGAATAAGTTGGAAGTTCTACTAAGCACATATGGAACAAAACCAAAATCTAGAATATTATTATGAACCTTCTGGTAATTTGTAAACCTAGCTGCAATGTATGTAAGAAATGATTCTTTAAATGAAATAAATATGATTGTGCAGATAAATCTTAGCATGACTGTTAGATTCAGTGATTTGTTCCTAAACAAAAGTTTTTATTTCTGTTATTCACTTTACTAGAAAATGGTCTGAGGCACACAAAAAAAAACTGATAAATTACTATATCACGCAGGTCTATGCTTTTATCTCAACAAACAGAAGCAGTAAGATAGTAAACCATCAGATAGCTTATTCACCTGCATGGTCTTTCCCAGACCCATGTCATCACCCAAAATCCCTCCTGTCCCACGACAATGGAGAGACCAAAGCCACTTTAAACCCTCCCTTTGGTGCGGATAGAGCATCTTCGCTATCTTACCAGGAAGTGTGTACCTTGAAGCCCTGCACCTACCGGCGCCATTCATCCCAATGGAATCCTCGCTATCAATATTGATATCTTCTATGGTAGCATCCCTCTCTCCCCACTTTAATTTATCATCGCTTCCCAAAACAACACAATCATCCTTATCACTATCATCATCTAGAACCAATCGCTCCACATCTTTCCCTTTTACCCCCTTAATATGCATGCTCTCGTCTTGCTCTAAAACCAAAGACCTCACAGCTTTCCCTTTAATTTTCTCAATTCCCTCGCTTCCCTTTTCATCGGATGAAGACGAAGAAAGCGAAGAGGATGCACTTTTGAATTCAGCTTCTGATTCGTGCGGGGCCGGCAGCAAATTGCGGTTTGGGTTCTCAACAGAGAGTGTCTCCAACCGTGAGCTGAGATCATCGAGGACATCCCAGACGTTATCACAACCGCCGATATCAGACTTTTCTCCCGGTGATGAACCCGATGACAACATGCTGCCAGGTTTCCCGCTGTCAGTCCTAGAGGAGAGTTTGCAGAGGCGACGGCGTCCTTCCAGCTTTACCTTGCGAACCCTAATTTCTGCATCCAAAGATGGAACAAAAGAACCTTCATTTTCGTTTGTTTGCTGGTGGAAGGGAGACGTCATACCAGTAGTGCAATGGGAGGTAGTTCGACTGCGTGAGAGGCTTTGGGCAAGGCGTTCGTTAAGGCTGAGGGGCCTTCTTTCCTCCTCCGCCATTGATTGCTAAGAATCCCGTCTGCTTCTCCTAGCCACTAAAGAGAGGCTCGATCGCGCAAAAAATCAGCTGACACTAACAAACAACGTATGCAGCGAACAGCGAGAGCGCGGCTAGGGTTTCATGCTCCGTACCCTAGAGGCAGCGCCTTCTCCTGCCTTCCTTCTCCTCCGATCTCTACAAGGTTCTTCTTCGTTTCGGTGTTGGTGCAGCTTCGCTCGCTCAGGCACCCCGCAGGAGCCCCTTCAATCTCCGCTTTCTCCCTTCTTCACTTATTCACTTGAATCCAACTTTCTTCAACCCCTCCTGCGGGAGCATTAACCTGTCTGAAACTTTCCCTCGGCACTTGTTGGCTCTTCTATGGCTATAGATGAACGATCATAGATGAACACTGCTCTTTTCCACCACCAAACTTGCAGAGCTGCCGTTGGGAATCATGCGCGTAAAATGGCCAGTTTGAATTTAAAAGAGAACCTGTCGTTCTCTTAAAAAAACATCTCTCGGTTCCCCATGCAAAAAAATGGAGATTAATGTTTTATTTGATGGAGAAATTATTTTATGCCGTAGCTTTGCATTCGATAAAATTGTTACGTGTGGATTGTAGACATGGACTATTAGCTATCTTCCGTCTGGTTTGTCAGCCCCACTGATCTGTTCCGTCTAGAGTAAGGTGAAAAGGTCAAAGTGGCTGGAAATTTTTTACTTTTCAACTGTCTATTCAAATTTTTAGCTTCCCACATTGTTTGAGATCATGACAGAAGGCAAAGTTATTCTTGGAGACAGCACAATGAGTCATTTGATGAGTTTAGATCCTTCTTCACTTGGATTCAAAAAAAGCTAGGTTACGAGATCTTAACCATTCATAGGGACCATAGGGGAGAGTTTGAAATTGGGAGATTTGAAGACTTTTGTGAGGATAAGTGGATTAGTCACAATTTCTCAGCTCTTAAAACCCCTCAGCAGAACGAGGTAGTTAAAAGAAAGAACCGGATCTTAGTTGAAGCCACTAGAGCCCTACATGCTGAGTATTCACTTCCAAAGTACTTTTGGGCTGAAGTGATAAACACAACTTATTATGTATTAAATAGGGTGATTGTTAGATTCAAACTAGATAAGACAACCTATGATATCCTTAAGGGTAGGACACCCAATCTTTTCCACCTCCATGTCTTTGGCTGGAAGGTTTTTATTCATAATAATGGGAAGTCACACTTAGGGAAATTTGACCCAAAATCTGATGAAGGATAATTCTTAGGATATTCAAGATTGGAAGCTATTAGAGTGCTACTAGCCTTTGTCTGTTATAAGGGATTTAAACTTTACCAAATAGATATGAAAAGTACCATTTCAAATGGGGTAATAAAAGAGAATGTGTTTATAGAGCAACCCCTAGGTTTTGAGAGCTCCCAATTTCCAAATCATATTTCAAATTAAAAAAAGCCTTATATGGATTAAAATAGCCACCAAGAGCTTAGTATGAGAGGCTTAGCACATTTTTACTAAAGAGGGATTTTGTTAAGGGAAGTGTAGACACCACCTTTTTTCTGAGGAAAGTAGGAGATGAGTTACTCATTGTTCAGATCTATGTTTATGATATATTTTTTGGATCTTCTGATAAAAAGCTATGTGATGATTTTTTTTAAATAATGAGTAAGGAATTTGAGATGAGTATAATGGGAGAGTTGTTCTACTTTTTTGGGTTTAGCATAAGATAATTAGATGATGGAACATTTATAAGTCAATGAAAGTACATTAAAGACATATTGAAGAAATATGAAATGGATAAAGTCAAGCCAATAAATACTCCCATGATTTTTAATATTCAGATGAATAAGGACAAATGAAAAATCTATTGTCAAAAGTAGTATAGAGGGATGAATAGATCTTTACTTTACCAAACTGCTAGTCTACCTGATATAATATTTAGTATTTGTCTCTATGCTAGATTTCAAACTGATTCTAAAAAATCTCACCTTACTGTAGTTAAAAGAATTCTTATATATCTTATGGGGACCCAAAACTTAGGAATCTAATATCCTAGGCATAGAACTTCTTTTGAGATTATTAAATATTCTGATTTTGATTTTGCAAGATGTACGATAGATAGAAAAAGCACTTCTAAAACTTGTCAATTCATAGGATAGTCTTTAGTCTCTTGGTCTAATAAGAAATAAAACTTTGTTGCACTTTCCACTATTGAAATTGAGTACATTGCCTTAGGAAGTTATGTAGCCTAAGTCCTTTGGTTGAAGTAATAAATTTTAGATTTAGGATTATTTATAGGCATAATTTAAATACTTTGTGATAACACTAGTGTCATCTACATCTCTAAGAATCCCATCCAACATTCAAAGACCAAACATATTAACATAAGACATCACTTTATTAGAGAATATGTGACCAAATGAGACATTGAGTTATACCATATAATAACTGAGAATCAATTGGCTGACATCTTTACTAAACCATTGGCTTTTGGCACTTTCAGCATCTTAAGGACTAGATTGGGTGTGATTGACATAAATGCATGAACTTATTGTTTACTAAATTCTAAATTTTCTATTTTGTTGCTTTTTTTTGTTTCACTTTGTTTGTTTTATTTTTTACTAGTTTTTTATTTATTTTCTTTATTTTATTTTTGTTATTTTAGTTTTTATTTTTTATGATCACCGCTGAAATGATATTTTATGCCATGTTTTTTTTTTTTAATTTGAAGTCAATATTTTATATCTCTTAATTTGTTAAGGAGAAAACACTGTTGATTGTTTCTCTTCCTCTAACCTCTTTTAATGGTATAATTTTCTTTTTTAAATAAAAGTTTATCTCAAATTAACAACTGGACTTTATGATTGAGATCTTTTCTATCTTGTTACAGTAATCTATCTTATAATTATAATGTTCAAAGTCTTTATATTACTTTCAAGTTTTCTCATTATCCTATCATTATATTTATTATATAATTTTGATTCTATTTTGTGGTTTGTTCTTCCTTATATTAGAGAGTGAGTTTTTCTTCTCTAATATCTAGAAGATATACTCACAACCGAGAATATTTAAGAGTTTTGAAAAGGGATCTAGCTTGCGAAAATAAAAAAAAGTGTCCAATTACGCCAAATCAAAAGGTTCATAATGACGCCACACAAAGTGTATCAAAAATCAAAAGATACGCAAAGCGCGCCATTCAATTGATAAGAGGCATAAAATGAGCACCCCAAAGCAAGTTTTATTTTCTTTCAAACTTTTAAAACTTAGAAGAATTCATGTGTAACTTGATATTTTCAAAGGGTTGATTTTGAATTTTACGATTGTGACAAATTACTTTGGTACATTATTCTAAAAGATAATTTTCTGAAACTAAGTTTTGAATGGATCGCTTTTTCTTATCCAATTAGTTTTTCAGAGTTAGGTCTTTTGTTTTCAAAAGATAATTTTACCCTAAGAGAAGTTTGAGCTAGCGTTAATAGGATCGGATATTTCACCGATTTCAAAATTTGATCTTGATAACTCATTGGTTTTACAAGTCTTTAAAATCAATCACATTGAGATATTATCATATTCATACTTTAATTAAAAAAAACTTTGCTTTCATTCTTCTTTTTCCCTTTTTTCCTTTTCTAGTTTTTTCCTCCTCCTTTTTTGTGATGTCAAAAGGGGGAGTAGTGTTTGAGTTATTTTCATTTTATTTAATTTTGATTGTTTGATTATTTTCCATCATAAAAAAAGAGGAATTATTTTGAATCTGCTTTCAAGAAATATAATTTTGATGATAGCAAATACTTCAGTTTCTATACGACTATCTTGCCTACTAATTCAGGTCCACAAGATCAAACTGTAAATTAAAGAAGCTCAAGATTAGGTAGACTAGATCTGAGTTAGTCTGTAATCTTTTACTTTTTCTTGAGTTAATTGTAAACATTATGGTTCATGAGACTAAGTAACCTTACACACACACTTTGGGGAAAATTTTTAACTATTTTTAGAGTTTTTTATTTTCGTCCCATCATTCGGGATGATCCAAAAGTTGGCCTGGAAGATCATCTAAAAATAGAAACCTTAATTAGGGCATCATGGTTAAGGAAGCTATCATTAAGCGTATCATCCTGAATGATATTCGTATTGGCCGGGACGATAGGCTCAAATCAGAAAGAATCAGCCGCCAGATCTAATTAGATATCTTTTATTTTTGGACATTGTCGAGGATATCATCCTAGACAATGTAATGCAATTATGCCTAAATTAATCTTGTAATTAAGGAAATAAATTAAGGTTTGATTACTCAATTATATCGTCCTACACTATCTTAGGATCGACCGAGATGATCAATTCACAAACCTTAGTTGTTCCTGGACGATCAAATATCGGCCTGCTTCTATTCAAGGCAATGCTCTGGATGATATGCATTGAATTAAATTAATCATTCGAGACGATCGTGAGATCATCCTGAACGATCAAGTTTTTTTTTTCCATCATCTAGACATCCATTCTGGGTGATGTTCTGGATGATATTTAATGACTTGTACTAATCATACAGGATGATATACTAACATCCTAGATGATATGAACAAAAATATTTTGATCGTCCAATATCATCCTGGCTGATTAAGTTAAATTTGTACTAATTACACGAGATAATTTTTATATCATCTTAGACGATAAAGTCAGTTTGTTACAATTAAGAGCTATTCTGAAGCTCTTTTATATAAGTCCTCTTTTTCTACCCAAGAGAGTATCTTTTGTTTTTGTCCTCACTTGAGAGAGCCAAGAGGAGAGGGAGAGCAAGGGAGAGAGAGAAGATCTTATGAGGGAGAGTTTGTGAGGGGTTTCACAAAGGTTACTTCAAGCAAGGATCCATCATCATCTTCTTCGATCATCATCCCTAGTTTCTTGGGGGTTCTAGAGATGTCTACTTCAGCATCTAATCGAGGTTTTCTGCCTGCTTCAGGAGGAAGAAAAAAGAGTTAAGTTATTTTCCTACTTCAAGAGGAAGCAAAACAAGTTGGGTTCTTTGCCTACTTCTCGAGGAAGCAAAAGGAGTTGGATTCTCTGCCTGCTTTTGGAGAAAGTAAAAGGAGTTGGGTTCTCTACCTCACTAGGGTCAGTGGAAAGGAGGGTTGTAAAGGCTTCTCTGCCTTTTTGTGGGGGAAAAATGGGAGACATTATGTTTAGTGCAATACTCGGAGGAGAGGCTCCGGGGATGTTGACCTCATTTTTGTATGAGGTCACTAAGGCCCTTCCAAACTCCAAATCAATCCTAGATCCTAGGATCCACTCTAGAGCTTAAGATTCTTTCCTAGAGCCAAACTTTAGGGCCTACTCTAGAGCTTAGGATTCTCTTATATCCCAAATTCTAGAGCCCCTCTAGATCCTAGATCTTAGAACCCCTCTAAATCTTAGGACCAATCTAGACTCAAATCAATCCCTACCTTTGATCAACTCCAACCTCAAATCAATCCCTACCTTTGATCAACTCCAACTTCAAGTTAATCCCTACCCTTGATCAATTCAAATCTCAAACTTCATTCAATTCAAATCCAAATTAATCCAAGCATTAAACATACCCAAATTTTGATCCAATCTACTTGAGAATCCAAACTTCAACTTAGACTTTGATCCCACCTTTAATCTAGATTTGACCTTATCCATTCATTAACAACCACAACATGGTTGCAAATGATTTGGATACTTTAATATTAATCATTCAAATTTAAAATCCATTCCAAATTCAGAAATTCATACTCAAATCCAAAGTCTTAAGGCCCTGTCCTAAAGACCTTTTTCAAAGACTTTTCAAATATTTCAAAACCCAATCAAATGGCCTCTGATTCAGGGTCTATCACTTATAAAGTGATAAGACATGTCTCTAGAGGTTACCCTCCAATTTTGAGCCCATTCTGAGGTCTCTAACTCCAGAATCTGAATTAAAATCCAAAAGCTGTAAAACCTTCAAATATTTACAACCTATGCCATTGGACCTAACACCTTAAAGATTTTGATCTTGGAGCCCTCATCAAAGCCTCCAATCACTTACAGACCCTTGATTGTAACCCATTGAGCAGTAAACTGCATTTTTCAAACCCATTTTTTATCCTAGTTGACCAATGGGTCAAAATTGACCAAAATACCCCTATGAGATTCCAAATGCCCATTTCAATTCAAATCAACTCCAAATTCTTTTAAACCACTTTCAACAAGTTTTAAATATCAATCCCAACTTGTTAAACTCAAACCTAGACCTTGGGTCAACCTGGTTGACCAAGTCAACCAAGTTTGACCCATTAACCCATACACCCCTTCCCTTTCAAATCTTTGAATCAAGTCCATTCCAAGTCCTTTTGAATGTAAGGGATAACCCCTTGGGCACCCAAGAGACCTCTTGGAGACTCAAGCCTTGGGCTCACTTGGGTTAGCCATATGGCTTGACCCAAGTGACCAAAGAGAGGCCTCCCTTGAGCCATCTCTTAACCTTAATCAAATTGAATCCAAATCAAGGTGTCATTGGGTTCCCATTGACCCAATGCACCTTCCTTGACCAGCCCAACCCTTGGACTAACTTGGGCCAAGAGTTAGGCTAACCCAAAGTGCCCAAGATCACTTGGGATTGAGCCAATTCTTTACCTAAGCCCAATTCGACTTGATCAACACCTCCCATAGGTGGCCCTAGGTCCAACACACCTCCTCCAGCCAGCCCATGCTTTGGGCTAACCTGGGTCAGGTTTTAGGCTAACCCAAAGTAGCCAAAAAATACATGGACCCGAGCCATCCTCCAACTCAGATTAAATTGGACCCAATTGCCACTTGCATTGGGTCCACCAGACCCAGACCCACTTCCTACCTCAAGCCCAGGGTCTGGCTTGACCTGGGTTGAGCCCAAATCGACCCTAACCTAGCAGATTTGGATCAACCTGAGCCATCTTCTAACCCAGACCAAATTGGATCCAATTGCCACTTGTATTGGGTGCAGCAGACCCAGACATATCTCCCATACCAAACCCAGGGTCTAAACTGACCTGGATCGAGCTCAATTTAACTCGAACCGAGCAGGTTTGGGTCCAATCCAGCCACCAGTTCAATCCAGACATTCCCGGGCCAAATTGACTCCACCCTTGACTCTAGCGTGTCCACATCGGCCTCCCCCAGTCAACCCGACCCAAACCATGGCCGGCGGCAGTCGAAACCAATGGAAAATGAGTTCTGGTGGTCCCCCCAGACAAATCCTAGTTCAAAGCTGCTGCCCACCGGTTTGATCCTCACGACCTCCCTAGGACATTGCCATCTTCCACCTGGCAGCAATCCGAGCCCCCTCCAGCTCAATCTTGGCCGTCCAAGCTCACGAAGGGTGGCCGAATAGGCTCGAGCTCACCAGACCGCCAGAAGGACCCTCATTCGCTCGAAATCGTTTTTCAGAGCTTCGTCGACCTCCCAGACGCTCCCTTCGAGCTCCCAGATCGATCCCTTCGTCCGTTCGAGCAAGCGCCCGTGAAAGCTTTCGGCGTCTCGCTTGAAGTCGCACCTCCGGCCGTCCTCCGGTTTCGACATCTGAAGGAGATCAGTTCGCCATCGTTCCCTGAAGCTTCCTGATAGAGAAGCTCATTTGTTGAGACCTTCTCTAGGGTAATCCCTTCATCCCGAGCTCCCTAGCTAGGTAGTCCGGTCAAGTGTGAAGGAAACCTTCACCCCAACGGATCTCCACCGTTTGATTGAAGGTTTCCACTATCCTGATCCTCCCTGTAAAATTTCATCGGAGTTCGCCGGCGGGATCGCCCGGATCACGCTGGAGAAGCTTTGCGGTCTCGGATACGTGCGAGAGGTTGAAGACAAAATCTCAGCCATTGATTTCGATCAACGGCTCGGATTAGATCCCGCGGTATCGGAGCGCATTTGATCCCAGCCGTCCGATCCACCATCCGACAGCTGTGGTTAATCCGACCATTAATAGTTAGCGCCAATGATTGCCCAGCCAATCGACGTGCGGCGCGTGTAAAGGGAGCGCTGACTGTGTAATGGCCGAATTAATAATTCCAGAAATTCAAGGGAACTTCAAAAATTCATAACTCCCTCCACACTTATCCAAATTAGGTGTTCTTAGGCTCATTGGAAAGGTCTAAGGGAGATCTACAAAAGCCCTATAGTTCAAGGCCCTAGTTAGGTCAGTGTTATGCTTAATTTCAATTTGAGTATTTTATTAATATTTTAATTACTCTTTAAATACAAGTCCACCAGACCTGGAATTTTGGGAGATTGAAATTGAATATGTTTTTGACATGTCCAAATTTTATCTCCCCATGAAGTTCTATTTAGAATCTAGCCATGATATTCAAGATGAATTTCATAATTCTAAGTCTGAACACCATTATGGAATTTTATTTTCGTCCTTCAGGGTGCTATACTTTTCCGAATGAGTTGGTTCGATCTTTAGAATTAGAATTCAATTTCAATTTTAATTTCCAAAGAAAACTAATATTTTTCAAAACCTATTTTCAAAGTTCCACCAACAAAAAATGGCACGCCCGGTGGGACAAATATCTCTCTCCATCTTTAATAAGAATGGAATTTTATTTCATCGGTAGTCTTAACTACCTTCCTTCCGATGGTCCCTCAACCCATTTCTCCCTTGGGGGAGTGTGGCCAACATCTAAAAGACAATTTTAAAACATTAAAAGAGAGGTTCTACCTCCCAAAATTTTTTACATGCTAACTTAATCGTCCTGATTTTGACCTTCTGTCCTGGGATTTCCTATGAGGCGACAGTGTTAAATCAGGTCCTTAAACATTCTTTTTAAAATTTTGATTAACAAATGTCACATTCAATATACCAACCTTTTAAGATTGAAAGGAGTTTGAAAAAATCTTTGACTTTAAGAAAGTTTTGAAGTATTTTAGTCTTAACCCCTTTACTCCCCTTGAACTTTTAGGAGTGAGGAGGGTTAGACTATTTACTTTACTTGGGTTTTTCTTACAATTCCATAAGCCTTCGGGCAAGGGGAAACTCTGTCCGTTGTGTTTTGGATTTTGTGAAAAAAAAACCCCCATCTTAAATCATTCAAAATTCAAATTCCCTTCAAATAGTGGAAAGCAAGATAATAACAATTTTCTCCAAGTTTCAAACCTTCATATGTTACCCCATACGACCATCTTATGGGCTAACATATGTTGACCTTCTGAGAAACCCCTCCTTTCGGCATGTATTTAGTCTCTTTATATTCCTAACGTATGTTGGGTGTTTTTTTTACCACTCAACATGTGTTGGAAGGTTGAGACTATTCTACAAGCCTTAAGTTTCAAAATGACAAACTCTTTTCGACTTCTCTTAAAAGAAATCTAATTTCAATCCTCTCTTTAACTTTCAGAAAATTCAAATGGCTGGCCAATTGATCTTCTCTTTCGACCGAGAGTTGTCCTCAACTGTTAATGACCAAGGGAGCACTATCATCTTTGGAATGGGATTCAATACCCTTGAGCTCTCTATGGATGGACACCAGATTGTTAGTTTGGATGCCAGTAAGAAAGTTCCTCCAGTGGTTGAGTTGATTGTGGGATCTGCGCCTACCTTGCTAGTAATTAGTGATGATCAGAAACAATTTGAGCCAGTTGTTGAGCCTCTCACTGAAGTCAAATCTATTTTTGAGGAAGGATCTAGTTCTGGACTTAACTTTTCTACTAAGAATTAAAAGAAGAACTATTTGAGGAGACTTAGAAAGAAGATCTCTAAGGCAAAGAGAGCTGTGCCTTTTAAGACTTTAGCCCGAGTAGAGCCTGAGGCTGATGAGGAGCTACCTATTCCTGCCTCCTCTCCCCTTCTGAAAGGGAGCCGCTTTTACCCCTTAGCTTCTGCTCAAGGGGAGGAGATGATAGCTAGGATAGCCCGTTCCCCACCATGCTCGGTCGACTACTCGACTAAAAAGAGTCCAAAAGAAAAGCATCTGCAGAAAACAAGGGCTTTGAGAAACTTAATTCATACTTGTGCTGCACAGTCTGGGCAAACAAAGGAGAAATACATGAAACAATTGAAGGGAGTGATCTCTAATCGCTTCCAAAAATAAGTGTTAAAAGAAGAGGCGTCTAAGGCGAAGAATCTGACTCCACAACCTGTTAGGAGAAATTAGAAGTATGTTAGAAAGCTCGCCACTTCAGTACTAGTTGATGGATACCACTGGGCGCCACGCCCTCCTTCTTCCAAGACGGAGAGTATTGTGTTGACTGGGTCCGAGAGAGGCCGCCATTCTGTTGGTAGACCCCCGGTACCCCCTTCGAAATCTGTAAGATTAGCCTTAGTGGTTGTCAAACCAAAGGGTAATGAAACTCTAAAACATCTGGATATCAAGGGAAAGAGGCCCAAATCCCCTGAGAAGAAGTTTGTCCCAAAAAGGATTAAGTTGGAGAATTTACCACCGCCTCCAAGAACCCCAAAGTTCATTCTTCAACTCCAACGAGTCCCAGTTAAACCTCCTCCAGTTTTGATTGAGTCGGTGGATGTCCAACCTAGTTCTCCGGTTGTTGCAATAGATAGTTCTCTTATAGCCAGTCCAGTTCCTGGTTCAGTTATGATTCCCGTTGATGATCCGGTTGTTGACAACATAGATTTATGTGTCATTCCTGGGCTTCCTACACAGGAGTCTGAGGACCTTACCTTACCTAATGTAGGAGCTATTTCCCTACAAGCTCCTACTTCACCTCCTGAGGTATGTGTCCCTCTCCCTGTAGAGAATGCCACTTTTTCGACTACCGATCTTGGGACAGTCAAGAAGGAAGAAATTGACCTAGATCTTAAGATAGAAGAAGAGCTAGTTACATAGTCTCAATCCTAACCCGAAACTTACAGAAATCATTGCCCTCCTGGATTCTGAAGAATTATTTCATATGGCTGAGTATAAAGGATACTTACCCCTCGATCCTAAGTCAATTGGAGATAGACCAGTCGATGAGGTAGTTCAAGAAATAAGAAATATTTTGTTAAATAAAGAGGGAATGACTTCTTTTTATCCAGACTTGGATGACCTCCTTGGATAGGAAGATGATTTTGTTGGTAGCGTCTCCATGGTCGAAACTAGAGGGTCCAATAAGGAGGCCGAACCTGGTAGGCGCTGGCTTGCTAGAGATGATGATCCACACGTTGCTGGGTCCGATTCAGATGAGTTCGTAAGGGCTAAGGGTGAGGAGCATATTAAAGATTTGGAGAATCAGTTGACAACTATGATGTCACAAGTCAAAGAAATGCAAGAAAGATTATACAAGTCAGAGCAGGATTCGCTTAAGATTCAACAAACAGCTCGAGAGATTGTTGAAAGGGTTAGGAAGATAGAGTTTGGTCCCAAGCCTCTCGAGTCAACACCAGTGATTCCTCCTTCCCTACCAGAGGCATCTCCAGCAGCACCTACAGTTCTCCCTGTTCCTCCAACTCTGCCTCAGAAGGATATTAAGCAACTGATTGAGGACCAGGTAAGGGAGGCCTTAGCCTTTTCGTAAGGAACCGCATCTATTCCAAAGGGTAGACCTTACCTCAAAGAATATGATTCAGTTCCTTACCAAAAAGGCTTTGTGCCACCAACTTTTAAAATTTTCACTGGAATAGAAAACCCGAGACAACATCTGGCCCACTTCAGAGCAAGTTGTTGCAATGCGGGAGGGTCAGATGCTCTACTATTTTGCCAATTTATAAGTAGTCTATCCAGCATCGCTTTTAAATGGTACGCTAATCTGCCCAATGGTTCAGTAAAAATCTTTAGCGATCTAGAAAACTTTTTCCTTAAAATATTTTCTGGAGCGCAACAACGAACTACCGTGGGCGATCTTGTTGTTGAGAAACAAAAGCCAGGAGAGTCTCTGGTTGAGTACATCTTGAAGTGGCGAAACCTCTCGATGAAGTGTGAACCCCAATTGCAAGAGCAACATGCAGTGGAAATCCTCCTTAAGAATATCCACGGCCCTGTTGCTTTTCTCCTGAAGGGTTTCACCATTAAATCTTTTAAAAAACTTCTTGATAAGGCTAGCAATTTGCAGAAAGAGGCTCATAAGATGCCATTCCTATGAGAGCAGTCTGAAGACAAGAAATATTTTATATTGGTTAAGAATTTTGAGAAAAAGGCAGTAGTGTTGGTAGTTGACAAGGGAAAAAGGCTAATGGCTAGTCAGCCCAGTGTTCCTCCACCCCCGCCACCACAGCCAGCTCAGAGACAGCCCTTTCAGGTCACTCCTCAGTACACCAGAGACCCTAACTTTGTCCCGTTTAGAGAGATATTGGCAAAACCATATCCATTTAAAAGGGAATCAGTTAAAAGGATTTTCAAGAGTCTGTTAAAGAAACCAAATTTTCAGCTGCCAGAGGCCAGGAGGCCTGAAGATAAAAGTAAGAAAGATGATCCCAAGTATTGTCCATACCACCGGATGCTTAGTCACCCTCTTAAAGAT
>NW_021385751.1:0-277 GCF_001605985.2 Dendrobium catenatum | reverse complement strand
CCTCAAATCAATTCCTACTTTTGATCAATTCAAATCTAAAACTTCATCCAATTCAAATCCAAATTAATTCAAGCTTCAAGCACACCCAAACTTTGATCCAGTCAATTTGATAATCCAAACTTCAACTTAGACTTTGATTCTACCTTTGGTCTAGCTTTGATCCTATCAATTCATTAACAATCACCACATGATTGTAAATGATTTGGATTCCCCAATATTGATCATTCAAACTTGAAATCAATTCTAGATCCAGAAATCCAGACTCAAATCCAAAGCT
>NW_021385750.1:0-311 GCF_001605985.2 Dendrobium catenatum | reverse complement strand
TCAAGAAATAATCTTTCACTTTAAGTAAGTGATAAAAGAACATAATGTAGAGAACATAAGGGTTATGTACTCGTAGTTAGCTAGACAAGTTAAAAACTTATAAAGTAATGAATTTTCACTAAAAAGAATAGCTAAGTTAAAATTCTAATGATTAAAAAGAAAGACATAATATAATGCATTATTTCACAAAGGGAGAATGACCCGGACTAATTAAATTCTAAAATACTATAATTCAATGAATTGGCAATTTACTTAAAATAATCTTGGATGGAAACATCCAAGATAGCCTTAGAAAATTTTGACAAATGAAA
>NW_021385749.1:0-936 GCF_001605985.2 Dendrobium catenatum | reverse complement strand
GAAAGAAAATATTAGAACTAATGTTGAAGAAATATATAGATATTTTATGACAAGTTAGGACAAACGGTTTTTTAGAGGAGCAAAAGTAATTTTTTAGGAGCAAAAAAAATTCTTTTATAGAAAAAAAAAATTTACACTCCTATAAATTTTTTTTTTTAGGGGGTCAATTGCCCCCATAAGAAACCTGTGATTACACCACTGCACGGATTAACACTTGTTGCATGAAATAAATGCTTGCAATCTGAGAGAGAAGCCTTAATGCATTATCCTCCCCAAGCTCATCCTCATAGTTGATTAGATAGATAGAGCAGCTTGTGTCAACCGTTCTCAGATCTTGGGTACTTGCTTCATCATAGGTCAGCATAGGCTAGGTCCCGAGGGTAGCATTATCAATCCTAATCTCGGCATTGTGTTCGGTGTGACACTATAGAAAATTCTTCAATTACCGGCGATCTAGGCTGGCTGTTTTTTGACCACCGGTAATAATGGCAGCTTAACCGGCGGTGTGACCGCCGGTTTTTACTGACGATCTAACCGGCCGTTATGTAAATTAATGTCGCTGGAAATAGCGGCGGTCCGGAAACCGCCGGCTAACCCACCGACATTAAATCTTACCGGCGCGTTACCGGCGGCTTGAACCGCCCGTGTTAAGTAAATTAATTCCGGCGATCGAAACTGCCGAAGAGCCGCCGGAAAATGCCCTAGAACAAGCAGTCCCGAGCTGTCCATTTCATTTCATCGCCTGCTCCTCTCTCTCATGTGTGACGCTCGCCCCCGTCTCCTCCGCCCTCTCGCAATTGAGATGCGCCCTTCAGCCGCCGACGAGGTCCCTCCGGCCACCGAAAAGATCCTCCAAACGAAGATCTCGCTCCCACTGCAAGGCCTTCATGAAGGGAAGAGGCAACAGCAGGGTAATACCAGACTAAATAGGTGATG
>NW_021385748.1:0-441 GCF_001605985.2 Dendrobium catenatum | reverse complement strand
AAGAGAAAGACATATGAAATTGGATTAAGATTGGTTAATGATATATGCAAATATATCCTAATTAAAGTCAATCCAATTCCATAGCATGACCATATATAGTTATTGATCCCTTAAGCTAGGTTAACATGCATTTGAGAGTAAATTTTAATGGACTTATATATGGCCAGGGGTTTAAACTCATTATCAGTGAAAAGATGATTTTACACTGATCCCATAAGGTTCTAACATGCTTGAATGGACTTAGTTTGGATTGTTCATGAATTTCCAAAGATCTAGATCAAGATTTGAACTAGATTTTGTAAATCCATAAACTGAATGAAATTGCATCAAATGACCTTAATAAAATTACAAGAGATCAACCTTAGGCCCTATTATGTCTCTGCCAAATTTTAGCCTAAGATAACTTGTATATTTTTATTTAAAAATAAAATCCAGTTTTCT
>NW_021385747.1:0-546 GCF_001605985.2 Dendrobium catenatum | reverse complement strand
TAGGAATAAGCATCCCTAGTGGCATCCTAATCTTCATTCCGACGAGAAGTATAAGCATCCCTAGCGGCATCTTCTCTTCATTAAATGTTAAATCTTAAATCCATCTTTAGGTATAAGTCCTCCTACGACATCCTATTGGCATCTTTGGAGTTAGGAATAAGCATCCCTAGTGGCATCCTAATCTTCATTCCGAGGAGAAGTATAAGCATCCCCAGCGGCATCTTCTCTTCATTCTATTGATATTCTTGAAGTTAATCTTGATTTATAAAAAGATTTCAATCATATCAAAATCAAATTCAAAATTCCTACTCATGCCAAACTACATTCAAATCACTAAATCAACTTAAAACTCTATCAACCTTTATCTAGATTTTCTATCAATTCTCAAAATCCCTTCATTTTATATACTCAATCTTCAAGTTCAATTTCGGATCTAGTTGATCGTATCGGTCAACGCCAATACGCACGATAAACATTGGCAAGTTTATCATGCCTATTGGGGGTCCATTTGTTGACCTCTTTATTCGAAGTCAATTTCCCCGGAAT
>NW_021385746.1:0-256 GCF_001605985.2 Dendrobium catenatum | reverse complement strand
TTTCATATAGTTCTTTTTCATCCTTGTTGCCTGTAAGGATTTTAGTTGTGTTTTACGGTTGCTAGATATGCTATGTTGAGTTATGTTGCTTGAAATGAGCAACTAATGTGTCAAATTTATATTTGATTCATGCTATATGAGCTAGAGTTCTAGGTGTTAATGGTAGAAAAATATGAGAAGCCATGTTAGTTTCTTGCCAAAATATGCACGTGAAATGTTTGTGATAATGCCTATTAAGAATTGATAGAGTTTTTTT
>NW_021385745.1:0-538 GCF_001605985.2 Dendrobium catenatum | reverse complement strand
AAAAAAAAAAATTTCCTTTGGATACAAGGTCACGGACCACCTGTGCATACACGTTATTAATGTTCATTCACGGGAAACCTTTCCCTCTTCTCGCCGGGTCCAAGCTCCAAACACTGCCACGTCCGCATGAAATATGGCAGATTTTGCACAAGTAGGGGTCCGATTATGAAGAAAACGGGAACCTGCTTTGCATTTTCATGCAAAACGCAGGCCTGCAAAGCAGGATCGCATTGAAGAAAATGTGGATAAGAAATTATGAAGGTGAAGGTATGTTGACAATAAGAAGGAGGTGAAGGTATGTTGACAATAAAAAAAAAAAAGAACACAGAAATTATGAAGCAACATACCTGCCTCCGAGCCAGCTCCACCTCACGTGATCTTCCGATACGACACAACTCTTGACTCCTGTAACTTCCTCACACATCATAAAATTTCTTTTTAAAACCCATTCTTTCGATCAATTCACAAAAAAAAGGGGCAAGTAGGAAGAAGAAACTGCTCGGGCTCGCCTCTCTGCTCCGAAGGGCGGCTGAAGCCC
>NW_021385744.1:0-346 GCF_001605985.2 Dendrobium catenatum | reverse complement strand
GTAGAGAACCAGTGTATTTGACCTATGTTGAATTATTGTCGATGATGTGTTCTGCTTGTGAACATCTTATGTTGCATATTAATTGCTATGGTTTGTTGAGGTTCAGTGCATTTATCTGATAATTACTCATCACCTCCGCGTATGTATATTACTATGCATATAACACATCTTCCATCATTGCTAGTAAGAGTTCACATCCTCTACGATCTTCTATTTCATTCATGTAGAAAATCCGTCACACTGGTGATGTATTCACCAACACTACTTGTAGATAAGATCATTATATGAATGAAGAGTCTTATATGTTAGCTTGTAGGAGCTTGTATACTTTGTCGGTGTGTTACCC
>NW_021385743.1:0-1190 GCF_001605985.2 Dendrobium catenatum | reverse complement strand
GGGATAAAGGCTTGATGTTGTTGTTGTTGTTGTACTCCTTAAAAATATTTAACTATATATGAATTAATTAAATCAATTAACCTTTAAATAAAAAAAACCTTAAAATTATTTTTTACTAATAGTAGTAAATATATTCATAATATTTATTAAATTTATAACAATTGACTCAAAATTATTTATAATTTGTATAGATGATAGAGTTAATTTTTTTATTATACTTACTCAATATTTATTTAATATTTTTTTATATCAAATGCTAGTAAAAAAATAAAAACTAATTTTGAGTCCATTTATCGAATAACTTATAAATATTTCAGAATATTTTATGTTTCTACTAATAGAAATACTTTTTTGTTGGATTGTTTTTTTAAAATAAAAATTAACTGTTTTACTCCATGTAATTTAATAAATGTGGATGTTTTAACGGTATGCTAGTAAAAAGAATAAATTTTTTTTATTATATCTTTTAACATATATCAGTTTCGCTTAAATTATAGTTCATTGAGGCTAATACTTTTGTATTAGAGGTTTTATCATATTTGGATACATATCTTAATTTATATTTGCCTGAATATGATGAAAGAGCTATAAGAAATACAACAACAACAATATCAAGCCTTTGTCCCACTATGTGGGGTTGTCTACATGAATTCTCTTTCTCTATTGTATCAAGTTAAAAGTCAAATTCCCGTTTAAATCTAATAAAGAAAGATCATTTTTAATATTTTCTAACCAAGTTTTTTTAGGTCTACCTCTACCTAAAAAAATTTAAGGGCAAAAATGCTCTATTAGAGTGCATTTTTTCTGCAATTAACATTTTTATACAAGGCATTCTTATTATGAAAATAAGTGGGTTGGAGAGAAGGCTAAGGAAATTGATAGTTTAGGATTTAAACTTTGGTATTCGGGTAGGAGTCGTACTAGAAATGGTGTAGGTGTTATTATAGATAAGAGTTTAAAGGATAATGTTATAAAAATTAATAGGATTGACGATAGAATTATAGCTTTACAGATTGTTGTTGATGATAAGATTGTTAATATTATAAGTCTCATGCTCCTCAAGTAGGTTTGAATATGAGTTCTAAATTAAATTTTTGTAATGACTTAGAATAATTAATACAAAAGATACCTCTTGAAAAAAGAGTTTTTATTAGAGGAGATTTAAATGGACATGTTGGTAGAAAGGTAGA
>NW_021385742.1:0-392 GCF_001605985.2 Dendrobium catenatum | reverse complement strand
GGTGGACACCGGCTGTTACGGGGTGATGATGGGTACATGAAAGGTGGAGAAAGGTCAGGGGATTTGCAGAGGAGTGCGACTGACGATCCAGAGGATACAGGTGAGGGAAGATTTTCTTCCGCTAGAATTGGGGAGTACAGACGTCATCCTGGGGATGACATGGCTGCAAACGTTGGGGGACACCAAAGTGTGCTTGTGAAAATTTTACTAGTTATTTTCATTTCAAAAGTTTAAATTATATTCATATGATTGATTGTATTCTATACATGCATTAATATTGAAATTGTATGAAAGTTGATGGTGGATGGGAGGAAGGTGGTGATTAAGGGAGATGCAGGGCTTTCCAAATCCCTGATTTCTCTTAAAACAATGGTGAGGGATATTCAGTTGGT
>NW_021385741.1:0-1405 GCF_001605985.2 Dendrobium catenatum | reverse complement strand
TCGGCCAGACAAAATTTTCTATCGGCCAGGACTATCACCATGATTGCAACAGAGTTCGATCATATCGTCCAGGATGATATAGGATCGTCCAGGCCGATGAGTTACAGCAAGCAAAGAAAAAGGTTAGCAGATAGATTTTGAAGATGTTCTGTCCTATCGTCCAGGACGATAAAAATATCGGCCAGGACGATATGACTAGAAATTGAAATCAAGGAAAAGATGGTGATGATCAAGGCCCTCAAAAATAAAACAAAAGAACAACAGTCAAAACACAGTAAAAGAAAAACAAAAAACACAAGGAAAAATAAAAAAAACGAATATTTTTGGATTTTAATTTTTCTAATTTTTTTTATGGAGGCACCATATGAGAATTTTCCAAAAAATTAAACTTTTAAAGATCTAAGAGATCAAGGAGTTTAACAAATCCCAATCAGAAGAAGGTAAAACATCTGATTATGTTAACCTTAGATCGGACATCCTTCAGGGTACAAAATTCTTTTTGGAAAAGAGAAATCTAACTCAGAATAACTAAATAGGATAAAAGATCCATTCAAGACTTGTTTACAAAGAAAATATCTCATAATTAATAAACCTAAGTTATTTTTCTCAATCATGGAAATTGAAATCAAGTCTTTGAAAGCATCACATAATCAATGAGTTTTCTAAGTTTTAAGAGTTTTACCAAAGAGAGGATAGCTTGCATTTAGTGGGCTCATTTTATACCTCTTGTCATTTTGATTGGCTCTTTTGAGCATCTTTTGAATCTTTGATACACTTTTGTGTATATAGTTTTTTTTTTTCAATTTGGCTTCATTGGCCTCTTTCCTTTTTAACTCTTGCAAGCTAGAAACTCTTTAATATACCCTTAAAAAAAACTTAGTTGTGAGTATATCCTCCAAATATTAGAGAATAGGAGCTCTCTCTCTAACATAGGGAAGAACAATCCACAACAAAAAATCAAAATCATGTGATAAATGCAATGGCAAGATTTCAAAAAACTTGAAAGAAAACTAAGAACTTTTGGCTATTATGCATAAGATAAATTAATGTAGCAAGATAACAAAAAGATCTTAACTTAAAAGCCATTGGTTAAACTAAGTTTAGACTTTTTTTTAAAGAAAAAAATCATATCACTAAACAAAGTCAGAAGGAGGAAAAACATCAACAGTATACTCCCTTTAACTAATTTAGAAAAAGCTAAACACTATCTCCAAAACTTTAAAATCTAAAAGCTTAAAAAAAAATTCATCATATGGAAGGCAAAATTTAAAGAACAACGTGAAAACAAAGAACATAAAAAAAATGAAAATAAAACAAACTAAAAAACAACACAAAGCAAGCACAAAAAATAAAAAAAATAAAAAAGCTAAAATTTCAAGCAAGTGATAAAGCAGCGAGTTTAAGC
>NW_021385740.1:0-634 GCF_001605985.2 Dendrobium catenatum | reverse complement strand
GTTTGACCGAACCACTATAAATCCGGTGTGTTCTTTCATTATTACTTCCGCACTTTAATTTCCGCATCGTTGATTTTCTATGTGGTGATATTGGTTTTAGTTTGAGTTTTGGTTTAAAGATTATTCTTTTCGAATTCACTTCTCTATTTGTTAGCCTTGGGCCAGTTAATAAGAGCTTAACATCCCTAGTGAACTTTCAAATAACATAAATACCAACATGCTTATGATGAGTTGTTACTTCAACTTCTTTGGTGCAACGCCACCACCTCCTTCTCCAGATCAGGGTCGATCTGAATGATTGTTGTGTTTGTTCTGTGTTTCTTTTTAGTTCATTTGTTAAGTGATTTCTTTTAGATTGTTGTATTTTCTATGTTTTAGTTTTGTTATTATTGATATCTAGGACTTAAAATTGTAATATCTTCATTTGATATCAATATATGTTCCAATGTTTTGTTGTTTAATTGTTTTTGAAATGGGTGTTAGACTTTATGACATTAATTATTTTTTTTAATCTTAATAGTGCTTTAACATAAATTTTAAATTAAAATTACTTTC
This sequence comes from Dendrobium catenatum, assembly GCF_001605985.2. NCBI lineage: Eukaryota > Viridiplantae > Streptophyta > Magnoliopsida > Asparagales > Orchidaceae > Dendrobium > Dendrobium catenatum. The sequence goes on along the minus strand of NW_021385740.1, from coordinate 79 downwards.
ATTAGAAAATCTAATAATGCTAAATTTAAGTGATGCTTATATCTTGATATTATTAGGATTTTCAATTCCATGTCTCTTA
>NW_021385739.1:0-330 GCF_001605985.2 Dendrobium catenatum | reverse complement strand
GAAAATATTAGAAATGATCTTTCCTTATTGGATTTAAATGAGAATTTGACTTTTAACCTGACACAATGGCGAAAAAGGATTCATGTAGCCAACCCCACAGTGGAATAAAGGCTTGATGTTGTTGTTATAAAAATGAGCGTCAATTTAAAAATCACATAATTGGATTAGGTCGGTTCATTAAAAAAAAAATATAGAAATTCACGTATCTAAATGTGAAGTTTTACCCGGACTTTGCAGGGAATAATTTCTCCTCTTACAGAGCTCAAAACATAGAAAGATGAATAGTCTGCACTTACACAACTCTCCTTGGCCTATTGGTTGAAAGCTTAG
>NW_021385738.1:0-239 GCF_001605985.2 Dendrobium catenatum | reverse complement strand
GAAAAAGAAACTATTAAGTTATGTTGGAAAGAATAATAGTGAGCATAACAAAGCCTAACACAAATGACAAGATTTACTGAAGAATCAAGAACACAAGCTTCTTACTTTATAATTAAGCAAAGATGATAAAAATAAAAAAATTACAGTGTCATGTTGACTGTTGCAATAGATTGTATTCGATTTCTCTTACATCAAGGATTATTATTTCGTGGGCATGATGAGTCATCCAAGTCAAATAA
>NW_021385737.1:0-3635 GCF_001605985.2 Dendrobium catenatum | reverse complement strand
CATTAGATTTAAATGAGAATTTGACTTTTAATAGGACGCAATGGAGAAAAATTTGTATTTTAGATTTGATTGTCTTCACGTGATGATATCCATCGATACTAAAAATGATCCGATTCGACTCCAAATGAGCTTTCATGAAGCATGCGAAATATTTCTGAAAACTTTTAAACATTAATTTATGGATCAAATAGTATTCATATATTGCATGCATATAATCAAATCGAGCATATTGACAAGACGAATCTAAGGAGCCCAATTTGATTAAATTCTGACATATCATTAAGATAATTACAAAATGATAAATGATCAACAATCACAATGAGGTGAATATAAATCATACAATACAAATTTTTAAATTATATACATATGTACTTAAATGATCATCTCAAAAAGGCTATAAATAAACCTCATTGTTTATACATGGCGGGAGATTAAAAAAATGAGAAAGCTAAAGAACTCGATAGTTTTTTCCAGTGATCACCGCTAACGACCATTATACGTAATTGCCTCCAACATTATCAGATCTTTTTCATCCGATTATTGCATTTGATTTATAATTCTCACAATGAGAATCAGATAATTGAACTCAAATGTATATAATATCATCTTCCTCACGTGTGAGAAAGGAAGGATTCTCATCTCTTATCATATAAAGAATTATTGCATTTGAGCTAGTCCCTATGATTTTTTCTATTATGAGTTTTCTGTTAAAAAAATTTAGTCTCTTGCAATTTGTTTGGAGTGCTAGCTGGATTTTTGTATTGAATTAAAATATTAAAAACAAATTCCACAGTCACAAATTTTATAGCACTTAAAAATCTAATAATTTTTTTCTATTTTTATATTATAATTATTTTAATAAAAATCTTGTAGCTTGAAAAATCGAGGAATACATTATATAAAAAAATTTATAAAGAATCTTAAGGATCAACTTGGGATCTAACGGTGCTATTAGCCAGAGATTATGATTCTTTGTTTAAGGATATTTGTATTTTTTTATTTTTATTAAAGAAAAAAAAATCTATTTGTGATACAAATAAAATTATTTTTTAATGTCTATTTTTTGTTCGACAAAAAAATTAAAAATTATCTCAGCAGTATAAATATTTGTTTAAATCGTGCTAAAAGATGAACCCTTATTTCCATTTTTTCTAGGATGGGTTTATGAACTTTAGAGGTGGGATTTATTGATATTTCTATTTGAAAAAAAATACTATTGATATGTCACCAAAATATTGTCTTGATCAGACATGAATCTTGAGGCAGAATAGAGTTGGAAGCTTCAAAAATTAAATCGGAGACCATCTAAACACCAATTTCAGCGAGCTTATAGTCAAACTGAGCGTCTCGAAAATACGGATCCAATGACACCAAATTCAACCCAATCTGAGCCCAAATGGATCCAAATCAGGGACCCGAAGCGCTGTTGGAAGGTTCAAATCACAATTTGAGTTACTAAACGGTCTCTTATTTTAACGAGCTTGTACTCGAATCGAACGGATCGACGAGACGAATCCAACGAGCCCAGGATCACTGAATTCTTTCGCCTTTTACTAAAGAATACCGTGTGCTCGTTACATTAAGCAGCATACGCCAATTTTTTTAGGGTTCTTTTTATAAAAGATCCCAGCAAATTCAATTAATCCCAGCAAATTCAATTAAAATGAGTATGTGGTTAAAATTTTAATTCTTAGTACATTAGTACGTAGAAATTCTTATTTATTGAATTTATTTTTTAGATAAGTGCCACATGATTTTAGCATAAGTTTTTAAGAGACATTGTATTTTTCTTAAATGGATGTAATGGACAAAGTTGTGAAAATAGGACTGAATGAAAGAGGTTCACGATTCGATTGGTATATTAAAATTAATTTATGCTTGATTTTAACAAAACATAATTTCGGCAAATTCAAAACTCAAATTCAACAAATCTTAATATCAATTTCAATAATTAAACTTAAACACAATTTAAAGATACAAAGCCAAAACGGCACACCTTTTCATTTCAGGTTCCCGCATGAGGTGGCCATCACCCGGCTCCTGGTTTCCGCATAGGATGGCCAAATCAACTAATTCGTTAATACCACATTACATTGGGGGAGGAATGCATATCTTATATTTTTGCACAACCACTTCATGACATGAAATAGTAAATACACCCGCACAAATATTAGAACTAATTTCAACAAATTTGATTAAATTCTTTGCATAGCAGCCAACAAATAAGATAGATGCAAAAATGAATGAAACTAAAATAAACGCATGCATTTTCATTTTTTTTTTATATAAGCCTTTGTTAATTTCTTTTTAACTGACTTGAAGAAAACAAAAGCAATACCCCCCTCTCTCTCTCTCTATTTGGATGGGAGAAGAGCATCAAGCTATCCTTTCTCTTAGTTGAAGTGATTGGAACGACAATAGGAGGTGGCTCGACTCGCTAGATTGGGGCATGCATGTATCAAGTGAAGTTAGGATGGACGAGGTCAAGTCGGACGAAGCTAGGGTCGGCGTCGAGATCTGGCTAGTTGGAGCTCGACAGGTCGGCGGCCAGAGGTGAGTCGACCAGAGGTGAGTCGAAGAAGGTGGAAGCGGGCAAGAGTCATGCTTGGGTGGTTCACGACGATATTAGGTGGAGTCGAGTGGCTAAGGTTAGACGAAGGAGGACCAATCGGCATAAGGATGACAATAGCTGGGGGTAGATGCAGGGTTAGTTGTTGATTAGCGACAAGGAGGTCAAAGGAGGCCTTCTACTTGTGGAAGGAGGAGTCACGTTATTGGAGACAAAATACAAGAGGTATGACATACCTTAGGCAGACGATTGAGGTAATATAATTCCGTACGCCGTGCGATCATAGATGGGTGGCTGAGATTTGTGATATTAAGAACCGTCCGATTCTTCTAAACCCGTCTTGTTTGGCGGTTTGCCGGTTCAACCGGGGTTTTTGGTTTTTCACAGGTTTTATGTCCAACTAGTCATTTCAACAAATCGGACCGGCCGTCCGACCGGTTCATGGTTGAATCGGTCAAACAACATCAACATCAAACCTTTGTCCCACTACGTGGGGTCTGCTGCATGAATCCTTTTTTCGTCATTGTGTCATGTTAAAAGTCAAATCCTCATTTAAATCTTATAAAGAAAGATCATTTCTAATATTTTCTAATCAAGTCTTTTTATGTCTACTTCTATTTTTGTTAACATAAGTCGAATCTAATACATCAACTTTCCTAATATGATTATCGGAAGGCCTCCGTTTAATGTGAATATGTGAAGAAACAAATAAATTTTATGTTTCACTTATTAGTGTAATGCATGAAGAATATATAACTAATATTTCACTTTAAAATAAATCTTGATATATCTCTAAATTAAAATTTTTGTTTGATTAATTGGAATCTCTAAATTATATTTAAGTTAAAAAGTTTCAAAATTAATTTTAGGACCAATCCGACTTTGATTTTAGATTTGGTTGTCTTCACGTGATGATATCCATCGATACTAAAAATGATTCGATTCGAGTCCAAAATTAGCTTTCATGAAACATGTGAAATATATATGAAAACTTTTAAACATTGATTTATGGATCAAATAGTATTCATCTATTGCATGCATATAATCAAATCGAGCATATTGACAA
>NW_021385736.1:0-223 GCF_001605985.2 Dendrobium catenatum | reverse complement strand
TGCCCATATATTTATTTATTATAAAATTGATTTACTTTTAATTACACTATTTTTTCCAAAATTTTTATATTTATATGTATTTTAAATTATTTTAAAATTATCCCTAATTTTGGGAAATCCATTTCACAAAATTTTAAACTTAGGTTATGCATATGAAGAGCAATCATGGGGGAGTGGATTAGTGAGTGATTGAGTCCCAATCATTCACTAATCACATCGTTAA
>NW_021385735.1:0-608 GCF_001605985.2 Dendrobium catenatum | reverse complement strand
ACCGCCGGTTAACCTGCCGACATTAAATCTTACCAGCACATTACTGGCGGCATGGACCGTCGGTGTTAAGTAAATTATTTATGGTAGTCTAAATCGCCGGAAAGCCGCTGGAAAATGCCCTAGAATTATCCATCCCGAGCCTTCCATTTCATTTCATCGCCTGCTCCTCTCTCTCCTGCGCGACGCTCGCCCCCGTCTCCTCTGACCTCTCGCGATCGAGACGTGCCCTCCGGCCGCCGACAAGGTCCTCCAAACGAATATATCGCCCCCACTGCAAGGCTGAAGATCTCTCCCCGCACGTGCGCGAAACCGGCCTCCAAGGTTTGCATTTTTATTTATTTATTTTTTTATTTTTAAGTTGTTTTTGCTATTTCGGTTAGATTACATCAAGAATCAGCCTTAAGCTAATATAATTTTGCTTTAGTAATGGATGTTCTCACTAGACATTTGCGAGAGGATGTACCTTGTTGTATGCTTTTTACTAATGATATTCTTCTTGTTGATGAGACTAGAGAGGGAGTTGATGGTAAACTTGAATTATGGAGGTCAACCATAGAGTCTAAAGATTTTCGCTTGAGTAGATCTAAAACTAAATATATGAAATGTAA
>NW_021385734.1:0-475 GCF_001605985.2 Dendrobium catenatum | reverse complement strand
ATAAGAGGTTGAAAATCAGAAATTTTGAGCTTCTTACTAAAAATAGGAATTCCAAGATAATTGACAGGAACATAAGAGATTGGAACGTTGAGGATGTTAGCAATCTCCTGATCATACAGAGTATTCATAGAAAACAGAATGCTGCTCTTGTTGCAATTCACTTTCAAGCCAGAGAGATTAGCAAAGTTAAGTAAGATCTCATTTAGAGAATGAGCATTGCTAACATTGGCCTTGGCAAAAACCAGAAGATCATCCGCATATAGGAGATGGGAGAAGGACTCATTACCAGCTTGTAAGCCTTCAAAGGTTTTATTGAGATTGGCTTCCTCAAAACAAGAAGAAAGACTATCCATAACAATGCAGAAGAGATAGGGTGAAAGGGGGCACCCTTGCCTCAGGCCCGAAGAAGAGTTAAAGTAACCTTCAAGAGCTCCATTGATAGATATAGAGAAATGCACATCGCAAATACAACCTC
>NW_021385733.1:0-778 GCF_001605985.2 Dendrobium catenatum | reverse complement strand
TTTCCACTTTTTGTTTGAAGACAAAGGAACTTATGCTTGAGTGGTCTGAGTTAAAACTCAGGTTTGCTAGGAAATAGTGAAAGGTTTGCTTGTTGTAGAAGTGGACGAGAGAAAGTATGAAATGAAATTGGGTTGAGGCAAAAAGGTGCATTACCTTAAAATTTATCTCGCTTTGAATTAAAATGCGAGATGGAGCTATTTTGGCGGAAGCAAAACGAGGAAAGGATTCCTCATTCGCCTTAGACAGGAAGTTTTCTAAGGCATTCCTATTTGGCTTCTTCACTAACAACTTTTTGTCTCTTGCTTGAGGAGGCCATTGACAATTTGAAGTAGAAAGGGATTGAAAGAGAAGTTTGAAAGTGTAATTGTTAAGTTAGAAAGCCTTCATATTTAAAGAAAAATGATACATTCGTCCTGGATGAAAAAAGTTCTTCCTGGACGAAAATCATCGTTCGTCTGGACGAAAACATTTCGTACAAACGATCAAATTTGTCCAAAATGTAACGGCTTTTCGTAATCAACATAACTTACGATGAGTCTCTTCATACAGGATTTTTGACTTGACCGATCGTACAGACAAAAATATTTCGTACAGACGATCAAAAAGTACTCGTTTTAATGCCTCTTGAAAACTGTCCCCTACAATGAAACGATATCTGTTTGTCTGGACGAACCAAAAATTTGTACAGACAAAATCCATATTTAAAACTGTTTTATCCACTCAACCGCTGCATTCAATCATCTCGACGTTTGAGAAAAAAAAATTTCGTCCTGGACG
>NW_021385732.1:0-1246 GCF_001605985.2 Dendrobium catenatum | reverse complement strand
ACAATTCATATCGCTAGAAGCCATGAGTGGAGGCAAGTTTACACTTGGATATAACGCCACAAGGAAGGAGATTGGGATAGGTATGATTGGAAATCTAAAGAATTTTTATATTGAAAATGTGTTATTGGTAGAAGGCTTAAAGCATAATTTGTTAAGTATAAGCCAGCTATATGACAAAGGATATTGTATAAATTTTTTTCCTACTAGCTGCATTTTAAGCCTAAATAGAAATGATGTTTTGAATGGAAAAAGGGTAAATAATGTTTATATGCTAGATTTGAATTGTATTCAAAGTCCTACTGCTTTTTATTTAAAAACTATTTCTGATGAGTCATGACTTTGACATAGGAGACTATCATTCTAGCATGAAAAACTTTAGGAGGATTACCCAAAAGAACTTATTTAGAGGTATACCAAAACTAGACTTTACTAAGAATCACCTTTGTGATGCATGTCAATTAGGAAAGTAAGTGAAGTCCTCTTTTCAATCCAATAAAATCTTAGAACTAGTAAACCAGTGGAGATTTTGCATATGGATCTTTTTGGACTAGTTGGAACTATTAGTCTAGAAGGGAAGGTATACAGATTTGTGATTGTGGATGATTACTCAAGATTCACATGGGTTAGATTTCTATTTCATAAGAGTGAATCATTTGAGAAATTTAGAAATTTTTTGACTTGGATTCAAAGAAAACTTGGGTGTGAAATTATGACTATATAAAGTGATCATCGAGGAGAATTTGAAAATGAAAGATTTGAGGATTTTTATAAGGAGAAAGAAATTGATCATAACTTTTTTGCACCTAGAACCCCTCAGCAGAATGGGATAGTCGAAAGAAAAAACAGAACATTAATAGAAACCGCCCGAGCAATGTTGGCCGAATACTCACTTCTTAAATACTTTTGGGCTGAGGCGGTTAGCACTGCATATTATGTTCTTAATAGGGTGAATGTGAGATCTAAATTAAATAAAACACTCTATAAGTTGCTAAAAGGAAGAACACCTAATTTGTCTCATTTGCATGTTTTTGGTTACAAGGTGTTTATACATAACAATGGAAAATCTGCCATAGAAAAATTTGATCCAAAATCATATGAAAGAATTTTTATTGGATACTCAAGTGTTGGATAATCTTATAGAGTATTCAATAAAAAAACTGGTAATTGAGGAGACCACACATGTTGTATTTTATGAATATGGAAATTTAGAAGAGCCAAATATTGTAGAAGATGAGATTGAGGATAA
>NW_021385731.1:0-791 GCF_001605985.2 Dendrobium catenatum | reverse complement strand
CCATCCACATAAATTTGTACAATGAGTATATCATTTCCAAATTTCTTCAAAAAGAGTGTTGTATCCACACTTCCTTTTTCAAATGATCTTTCAAATAGGAAGGTGCTCAACCTCTCATACTAAGCCCTAGGTGCCTGTTTCAATCCATATAATACCTTTTTCAATTTGAAAACATGATTAAAGTTTTTAGAATTTTCAAAACTAGGAGGTTGTTCTACAAAAACATCCTCTCAAATCACCCCATTTAAAAAGGCACTTTTTGCATCCATTTGGTACAATTTAAATCCTCTAAAACAGGCAAGGGCTAGCAAAACCCTAATTACTTCAAGTCTAGCTATAGGGGCAAAAGTTTCCTTAAAATCAATCCATTCAATCTGATTATACCCCTTAGCAACTAATCTAGACTTATTTCTAATGACTACTCTTGAGTCATTTATTTTATTTTTGAATACCCACTTAGTTCCAACTATACTTTGATCTTTTGGCCTTGCAATTAATTCCCAAACTTCATTCCTTACAAATTGATTTAACTCTTCTTACATAACAAATATCCAAAATTCATCTGAAAGTGCTTGATCAATATTAGTGGGTTCTACTATTGAAATAAATGCTGAATGATTGACTTCCTTAATTAATCCATTCCTTGTCCTAACACCCTCATAAGGTTCACCAATTATTAACTCCTTTGGGTGTTTTTTTGAAAATCTCAAATCTCGAGGCAAAGGGTTTTCTATCTCCAAAATTTCTTTCATATTTTCTTCCAAATTAATTTTATCAATCTTATGGGAGTT
>NW_021385730.1:0-248 GCF_001605985.2 Dendrobium catenatum | reverse complement strand
CCTTGAAGATTTGGAGACACTACCTATACGGTGTACGATGTGAAGTGTTCACGGATCACCAAAATTTAAAGTATATCTTTTCACAGAAGGAGTTAAATTTAAGGCAGAGGAGATGGATGGAATTGCTAAATGATTATGATTTGGATATTCAATATCATCCAGGAAGAGCAAATACTGTTGCTGATGCTTTAAGTAGGAAGATGCCTGTGAAGGTAAATTGTTTATTGACCCAACAGGAGAAGTTAATT
>NW_021385729.1:0-272 GCF_001605985.2 Dendrobium catenatum | reverse complement strand
CTCGCATTCTGATTTAAAGCGAGATACACTTTAAGGTTATGCACCTTTTTGCCTCCACCCAGTTTCATTTCATCCTTTCTCTTGTCCACCTTTACAACAAACAAACATTTCTCTACTTTCTAGCCAACATGAGTTTTAATTCAGACTACTCCTGCATAAGTTCTTTTGTTTTCAAAAAAAAAGTTGAAATCACTAAGCACGACATTGGTGTCTTTTTAAACTTAAGAACTGAAGAATATAGAGCCCACACCCTAATGAGTGAAAACACATTC
>NW_021385728.1:0-214 GCF_001605985.2 Dendrobium catenatum | reverse complement strand
TAATTAAGGATGATTGATACAATCATATCGGCCTGGCCGATCTAGTCAGAAACCTTAAGTTACTCCAGGACGATAAATATCGGCCAGCTCGTATCCAGGGCTATTGTCAGGATGATTTTCCCATGATTTGAACTAATCGGCCAGGACGATCATGCGATCGGCCTGGACGATATAGCCAATTTTCAATCATCCAGCTTTGCATCCAGGGCGATGC
>NW_021385727.1:0-505 GCF_001605985.2 Dendrobium catenatum | reverse complement strand
CTTTTATATAAACTGCTTGAGATTTTTATTAGGATAATCATGCAGGGAGTCTAGAATTTTCTTTTATAAATGGATGTAAAAATTTGTAATATGTTAAGAGTTGTGAAAATGCAACTTTGAGTGTGGATATTCTTATCCCACTTGAATCCCAAAAGGAGAAGGCATCCTTATAGGGGATAGTCATCTTCCATTTGGGAAATCGAGTGGGATGGCTTTAGATATCCAAAGAGAAAATGCAATAATCCCAAATGGGAGAATTGTCTCTTCATTTGGATATTCAACCCATGACGGATCCAAAGAGTCTAAGGAGGAGAAATCCGAGGAGTCCAAGGAGGAGAATTCCATGGAGCCCAAGGAGAAGAAGACACCTAGAAGATTGAAGACCAATATCCAACTCAAAGTCATTTGCGTCTGTCATAGGCTTAGAAATTTGGGTTGTTGGCAGTGGTGCCCGGCCACTTTATTTTTTGCAAATTCTGGTTGTAATAAGGGTAGTTTGCCTATG
>NW_021385726.1:0-273 GCF_001605985.2 Dendrobium catenatum | reverse complement strand
CCACATTCCTCAAAATCTTCCCCCCATCCAACAGTATACGCCAAGCACTAGAGCAAGTGCTTTTGTGAGCTTCATGCATAATATCAACCCCATATTTGTGTTTCATTATTTTATGAAATAGTTAATCAGGCTTCTGAAGAAAATTCCAAGCCAAATTGGATCTAAGAGCTCCAATTCTAAGCAAAGGAGAATGCAAACCCAAAGCAACAAGTCTCCTTGGTTTACAAATATCTTCTCATGCAACATAATGCATTCCTTTAGAGCCATCTTTTT
>NW_021385725.1:0-228 GCF_001605985.2 Dendrobium catenatum | reverse complement strand
TAATTTTTTTCCTTAATACTTTTTTTTTTTTTGTATTTCTAAAAATTTTAGTGCACCTCTATAAATATTTACTACATTTACATATTAATTTTGCTACCTTCCATATTTTTACTTTATTTAAGAAGATGATTGCTTCATCTTAATTAATGAATCAAATTCGACTCAGCTCAAATATTTTATTAATTTTTTTTATTTAAGGAGGTCTTTTAATAAAATAAAATACAAATA
>NW_021385724.1:0-220 GCF_001605985.2 Dendrobium catenatum | reverse complement strand
TCAAATCATGGAAGGAAGAAATGTTACACAAAAGAGCTTCTCTAAAAGACTTAGGGGATGAATTAGCTGCAAGAAAATCATCATCGACCAACTTCGAACCAGCCATAAAAAAGAACAGACACAAAAAAACACAAAAAATGAACAAGGAAGGCACAAGATCACTTCTCTTACCAAAGAGGAGGTGACAAAAGGCACAAACACAGCAGAAAAATCAAAATCA
>NW_021385723.1:0-379 GCF_001605985.2 Dendrobium catenatum | reverse complement strand
GGAACTCAATCTCCTTCACGAAACCACGAAAGAACTTTACGCTTTTAGCCTCAACGGCAACCAAACAGCGCTTACAGCAAACCGTGGAAGAGGACGAGGCCGCTCTTCCAATTACAGAGGCCGAACCAATCCAAGATCCTCCTATACTTAATCAAACAACAGAGGGGTTAAATCAAGCAAACCAGCTATTTCTTGCCAAATCTGTGGCAAGCCCGGCCACTCCGCAATCAAATGTTGGCATCGCCACGATGAGCAGTATAATTCCGATCCACCGACTGCCCTGTTCACTTCTTCAAACTCAGCAAACCCCTCCGAATGGTTTCTTGACAGCGGCGCCACCGTTCACCTCACATCCGATCCTACTAACGTCCAGCAATCG
>NW_021385722.1:0-280 GCF_001605985.2 Dendrobium catenatum | reverse complement strand
GTTTAAGCTTTATTCATTAAACCTCCAAACTTATAAAAAAATGTTCGAACTTATTTGATTACTAATTTAAAAGAGTATTAATTGAATAGAGTTTGAGCTAATTATTGAGTGCATTGATTCACTTATAATCATGTTAATAACTTTTTAAAATAACATTTTTATTTTTCTTTGTCGCCTTCTTTAAATTTATATTATTATACACCCTTAATACACTTGATTAAATTCTTTCGATGACAACATCTAATTTCTCTTCCTTAGCTATTTTATGTCTCCAATTCTT
>NW_021385721.1:0-524 GCF_001605985.2 Dendrobium catenatum | reverse complement strand
TAATGGTATTTCTCGTTACCGAGCAAAACCTAGGAATACCCTGATCTGCACAAATCAGCTAAAACAACAATACCGAGTTCCGGTCCGGATCGGGTGGTCGTGCCGCGCGGTAAAGAATAAGAGCACGTGGCAATATTTTATTGACGTCCGGATGTAGAACTACGTCAGGTGTCCAGACCTAATAAAAAATCCCCAAAGAGACCCTTAAAGATTCATTACATTTACAGAATAAGAGCGCGGTAAAGATTCAGTTTGCTTTCTGCCCTTCTACCTCCTCTTAGAAGTTTCTATTTTAGACCGAACTTGCATCAGGTCTATGATTTTCTGGGCAGCATTAGGCATTTTAGCAGTTTTGAGTTGCAATTCTGCTATCTTACTATTTCTGTGACTGTTTACTGGATTTGGAGGGAACGAAATGGGAGAAAATTTGCGTCTTTGAGGAAGAATATTTCTGAACTAAAAGTGGTGATTATTCAGGCTATTAGAGCTAAAGTGATCAAATGGAAATACTATGATTCCCTTAA
>NW_021385720.1:0-323 GCF_001605985.2 Dendrobium catenatum | reverse complement strand
AAAATTGTATTTATTGTTACTTAATATAAACAAACTTATATCCAATGGTATCCTGCTTTTTTTATATTATCTGCATTTGTTCTCGATATAAAATTTTATAAGTTCAACAATAATCGATGAAGAAACACGACTCAAATTATGTTGTGTCAAAATATAATTTGTATATTGAAAGATTATTTAATATTTTTTAAATATTTAATGGATCTAGGGGATATTAACGGTGTTTGGAATGACTTTCTTACTACTTCTTAAAGTAGCTTTTTTGTGCAAAATTTTAAATTTAAATTTTTTCACTAGAAAGCTGTTTTAAGATGCAGTAAAGA
>NW_021385719.1:0-397 GCF_001605985.2 Dendrobium catenatum | reverse complement strand
TATCGGCTTGGATGATACAGCATAATTATGCCTAAATTAATCTGGCAATTATGGAAAGCAATTAAGACTGATTGATACGATCACATCGGCCAGGCCAATCGTAGAATCATTCGGGACAATGTCCTGGATGATTAACATCGGCGAGCATCTATTCAGGGTGATGTTCAGGACGATTGTACTCGAATTTGAACTAATCGGCCATGACGATATTGTATCGACCTGGATGATTTAACAAATTTTATTCTGATCATCTTGAATCGTCCCAGCTGATTGAGCTTATTTTGTACTGATTGGCCAGAACGATATTGATATCGGCCTGGACGATAAACTCGGTTCTTGAAATTCTTTTTAAAAGACCCAAATTTTCTCTTACAAAAGACCTTGAGTGCTGCTGTCT
>NW_021385718.1:0-215 GCF_001605985.2 Dendrobium catenatum | reverse complement strand
ATCTAGGACGATATAAATATTATCCCGGACGATGTTACCAAAAATAGAAATCTTTTAGGGCACATCAGAAAATCTTCCATGTTACAAATCATCAGATGCCACACCAAATACAACAGACTCAAAAAAGATAAAAGATTACAAACTGACTCAGACCTAGTCTACTCAATCTTGAGTTGATTCCAAATCGCAGTCCGATCGTGTGAACCTGAAATGTC
>NW_021385717.1:0-218 GCF_001605985.2 Dendrobium catenatum | reverse complement strand
AGAAAACTTGGCATGATTGGCACGGCCATAAAAATAATATTTTATTATTATTATTTTATTTATTCATTTTGGAAAAAATAAAGGGCTTAGCCCCTTCATTAAGTAATGAAAACTTATTGGTAAAAAAATTACAAAAAAGAGCAGACCTCAAAGTTGAAACAGTCAAAAGAACTCCTAATATGATAGGAGAAGGCTAAAAGGCAAACCACAAAACAAGT
>NW_021385716.1:0-1212 GCF_001605985.2 Dendrobium catenatum | reverse complement strand
CGTTCTCCACGCACACCACGTTTCGATGGACAGTGTCAAATTTGTGGTAAATCTGGTCATTCAGCTGTCACTTGCTGGCACCGTGGAAATTTTCAGTACAGTTCTCCTACTTCCTCCCCTGATGTAGCTCTTATGGCAAACAACTCCAATGCGGATACTACCTCCTGGTACTTAGATAGCGGTGCCACCGCTCATCTTTCTCTAGATCTTTTGCCTTATCAACAACCATATACTGGAAAAGATCACGTGCTGGTTGGAAATGGCAACTCTGTTCCTATTCAACATCTCGGTGACGGTCTTGTACCTACCCCCACACGTAAGCTCTTACATAAACCACTCTTTCACGTTCCTAATCTCACCCATAAACTTCTTTCCATCTCCAAACTTATCAATGATAACCACTGTTCTATCACTTTTGATCAATTCAGTTTTAATTTAAAGGATCCGAAGACCAACAAAACGCTTCTCAAAGGTCCTTGTCGTAATGGCCTCTATCCGGTCCCTGTCGACCCAACCACTACTTCCGTCACAGCCAATGTTGCCTCTGTTCAGTCCTCCTTCACCGTGAGCGCTTGGCACCGTCGGTTGGGCCACCCTCATTCAAAAGTTCTTCAACATCTGTCAAAACAGCTCTCTTCGCCAAGATGTTTAGTTTTTAATGTATCTTGTAATTCCTGTGAGCTTGCAAAAAGCCACAGACAACCATTTGTTTCTTCAAAACATGTAACTGAATCACCTCTTGAACTTTTACATATGGATGTCTGGGGACCATCCCCAATTCTATCATATAATGGTTATCGCTATTATCTGTTAATCATTGATGACTTCACTCGGTATAACTGGTTTTTTCATTTTAAATTAAAATCAGACGTTTCGCAAACATTAATCCACTTTATTACCAACATTGAACGACACCTAAACACAAAAATTCGCACCATCTGCTCTGATGGTGGAGGCAAATTTCTCAACAATAAACTAAAAGCTTTCTTCTCTTCCACTGGTATTACTCATCAACTATCCTGCCCACATGCGCCACAACAAAATGGCATTGCTGAAAGAAAGCACCGCCACCTTCTTGAAACGGCGCGAACTCTCCTCATTGACGCTGATCTCCCATCGTCTTTCTGGACTGAAGCTGTTCATACCGCCACTTACTTAATCAACCGACTGCCATGTTCTCATAATCCACATAAATCTCCTTATGAACTCCTC
>NW_021385715.1:0-234 GCF_001605985.2 Dendrobium catenatum | reverse complement strand
GTAATTTTCCAGCTTATGGTATGTTGTCTGGTTGGAGTATAGTAGAAAAATTAGCATTGTCATCGTATGTTTCTACCTGCTAATTATCAGTTTCAGAGAAATAAAGAAGCATTTAACAAAAATAGAGTTGAGCGGTCGCCTCCTCCAGCCAGATTATGTGGTGATGATATACTACATAGACTTTTTGACATTCCAATAATTATTGATTTTTTAATGCTATCAGAGTCTAAATTT
>NW_021385714.1:0-288 GCF_001605985.2 Dendrobium catenatum | reverse complement strand
TCATTTAGAGAAGTGATGAAAATCTAAAAGAATTATTATTTCTATATGAATTGGTCACTCAATATATGAATTGGTCACTCATTATAGATTCTGTATAATTTCCTTGTTAATTTTTAGAGCAATTGATATACATTTTGAATAGATTTCTCATCATATTTGTATGAAAATCCGTATGGATATTGGAAAGAATACATGTTTTGTGATTTTTAAACAAGTTGTTGATATCTTAGTAAGACAAGCTAAAGAGTATATTTTTGCTGAATTTATTTCCATAACATTTTTGAGCAA
>NW_021385713.1:0-232 GCF_001605985.2 Dendrobium catenatum | reverse complement strand
CCAAGGAGTAGAAAATTTTGATTTGGATGAAAGGGTTAGACCTCCACACACTTTGCCTAGAGATTGGAGATACTCTATAAGTCACCCTAAGGATTTGATCTGAGGAGACCCTTCTAGTGGAGTTAAGACTAGACATGGACTTAGGAAGGAGGTGAACCACTCTGCCTTTATCTCAATGACTGAACCCACCACCAGTAACCAAGCCCTTACTAATGAGTTTTGGATTTTAGCA
>NW_021385712.1:0-505 GCF_001605985.2 Dendrobium catenatum | reverse complement strand
AATTTCATGATTTTATGAGGTTCCACGAACCCAAAAAACAAGCAAAAACATAAACCTAAGGACAAATTCATACAAATAAAAATAAAAAAATAAAAAATAAAAAAAACAACCAAGAAAGAAAATTCAACCATCATGCCATCATGCCTTAGGGGTGAATGCAATCCATTTGAGATTAAACAGGAGTATCATAATAATGGAAAAGAAAGAAGTTCAAAAGCAAGGTCTTCATCTGAAGTTATGAGTTAGTACTTAGTGAATGTAACGCCCTCAAACCTAACAGCAACTTTCTTCCAAATTTTAAAGGTGGATCAGACCGAAATAATGCCTAACGTATGCAACTGAAAATACAAAATATAAGTCGACCAGAGTTCACAATCAGACACCAAAATGCTAGGAGATCCAGTTCATCAGAGAGGCAATTGACTTCCAGGCCTAGAACATAAGGACCGCGACCTATAATAAGAACACCCTCTTTTTCAGCTCCACAAATCGATACCTAATTCTA
>NW_021385711.1:0-433 GCF_001605985.2 Dendrobium catenatum | reverse complement strand
AGAAGACTCATGCTAACTTAAAATTAGAACTTGTAAAATTACAAAGAGAGTATGAAGTTATTCTTAAAGATCATTCAATGATTGATTCTAATCACATGGCTCTTCTTGATGAATTTGATGATTTGAACAAAAAGCACTAGAAATTAATTGATGAGAATGAAGCATTAAAAGTTTCACACACCTCTCTTCAATTTGAGGGTTGATAATGATGTTCTAAATAATACAAACTTGAGGATTAAAAATGAATTGTCTACACATAAGAAAACTTGGATGATGCATACTCTTGATCAAAAGCCAAAACCTAGGAAGACGTATTATAACTCAAACCATTTAAGAAAATCTTTTCCTAGAGTTAGATGTTTTTCTTGTGGCATGCTAGACATATCTCACACACTTACACCATTCACCGTAGTACACATTGGGTATGGAGACA
>NW_021385710.1:0-261 GCF_001605985.2 Dendrobium catenatum | reverse complement strand
ATCAGAATCATACTCTGCATCATATTGATTATTACAGTTGACATGATCAAATTGGAATCTCTGTAAAACACATTTACAGCATATTATGTAGCAACTTTAAAATTTTTTAATGTTGCAAAGTATAATATTTAGGATTTGTTTGGGACGGCTTTTTTACTGCTTTCTAAAATGGAGTTTTAGTACAAATTTTTTTAATTTTTTATTAAAACTCCGTTTTAGAAAGAAATAAAAAAGCCGTCCCAGACGAAGCCTTAATAAATC
>NW_021385709.1:0-251 GCF_001605985.2 Dendrobium catenatum | reverse complement strand
ACGAACATAGCTCGTTAAGGCTTGTTTGTTTAAAGCTAGATAAACATTAAACGAACCAAACATGGACCGAACATGAACCAAACATGAACACCCTTAAATTAAACAAACCAAACATGAACACAAATAATAAAGCTCGAATCAAACCTGAACCGAATTTGAACAAGCTAATGATAAACGAACTCAAACATGAACACTCACATACTCGGCTCGGCTTAGTTCGTTTGCAGCCCTAACGTCACTATTTAAAAATA
>NW_021385708.1:0-223 GCF_001605985.2 Dendrobium catenatum | reverse complement strand
CACCGTTCGTTGGACATTTGATGGCCTTAATAATGTCAGAATTTGATGATCTTGGGCTCGTTGAATTCTTCTCGTCGAGCCGCTCGATTTGAGTATAAGCTCGTCAAAATCGGAGACCGTTTGGTAACTCAAATTACGGTTTGAACTTTTCAACGGCGCTTTGAACCCTTGATTCAGACTTGTTTAGGCTCGGATTGGGTTGATCTTGGTGTCGTTGGGTTTG
>NW_021385707.1:0-874 GCF_001605985.2 Dendrobium catenatum | reverse complement strand
TTTAGTTTGTTTGTTCTCTATCTTCAATAAAATTTAAGTGCTATGTGCATTTTTTTAAAAAAAAAAAGAATGGTCACTAAGATGACTATTAATTTAATAAATTTAATCATAAAATAAGAAGTCAAACTCACATAAATCAAATTGACATTAATTCCCATTAATTCACTTACCTCATTTTGTTGAAGCCTCATTACTTCAATCAATCCTGTGCATCTAGCCTTCACCTCATTCAAATGATAGATCTCATCATTAAAATAAGATTGAACAGGGCTTTTTTTTTTATCTTCTTCATTTTCTTTTGTCTCCTGCCTTTTGAATCCTCTACCTCACAATTCTTTATTCCCTTTATAGTTTAAAAAATTAAAGCCAGTAAGCCCTACCTATCACCTTTAGTCCATCCAAATTAGTCAACAAAATAGCCTACTCCTTCAATCTATTCATCTGAGGTGAATCCTTCCTCCAACTTTCACTCAAGCCATTAGTTATCTTATACATCAAAACTTCATATTATAATTAACCCAACTTCACATCAACCATGCCTTCATGTAAAGACCCAACTTTCAATTGTTGCAACTTAGATTTCAAAATTATGTTTTTATGTCATGTGAGTTTTTGATGATACCTGATACCAAAATATTATTATGTTGATTACTATTTCTCCAAATAAATATTGGAAAAACTATGCTTATGTTGTTTCTGTGTAATAACATTTCAGGAAAATCATACTTTAAACTCTTGAAGACTTCAAGACAAGTTAGAATAAGGTTTCTTATAATTGAAGTATGTACCTTTTGAAAGTTCATTAGGGATGTTAAGCCCTTATGAACTGGCCCAAAACTAATTAAGAGAGAGGTGAATTGGATAACTTTAAAAC
>NW_021385706.1:0-2989 GCF_001605985.2 Dendrobium catenatum | reverse complement strand
AAGAGAGAGATTTTTTATTGTTAAAAGTTTAAATTTTGTACTAAAATGTTGTTTTAGAAATAGTACGTAACCCTAAATAGGCTATGCGACTTTTTCATGATCTTTAACAAAAGTAATGTATTTAAAAATTTAATTATTGGTGTATTTAATTAATTAATAATTTAAATATTTTTATATCATTGTCAACCCCATGACCCGTGGACCATGTAACCCTCAAATATGAATCTTTCTTTTTGATTCGTTCGTTCATTCAGTTTTCACAAATTATTTATTGATATCTGTTTCAAGGAGTATATCCTTAGATTAATATAATGTCAAACTAAATATAATAGTATTTAAATTTAAGTCTATTTGAGATAATTCTTCTTGTCATATAACTTTCAAAAATCAAATATATAGTTTGTATTATTTTCCCTTTTAAAAATTTAAATGAATAAACTTCTCTTTTTATATCAAAATAATAAAGTGATTTCTCATAAAATTTCATAATCACTTTATAAAACAAACAGATAATTAATTACTCGAAATATGCATCACTCAACTCAAAATGGTTACTTTTATAGTAAGTTGTAACCAACTTAAAATTGATTTGTTTATAATATATATATAATATTATATATATATTATATAATATATATATATATGAAATTTGGTTAGTTATAAGTAATAATTTATAAAATTAAATAAAATAATTTAATTACGCTACAGATTGCTCCATATCGATTACTATTAACTGAATACGATAGATTGATTTATGGTGGCTTAGTTAATTCTGCATCCTCTTTTTTTTGTGGTTCCATAGAGTTTGATTTGTATTTTTTTTTGTATTTTTATTTTTTTTACCCCCTTTTTTTGTTTTACAACTATTTTACCAACCCCAATTAATGATTGTGGCCTAGGGGTAAACGACTCGATTTTTGATCTTATAGCTCGGCTCTCACAAAGGTGGCTGTAAGTCGGGCTCAACGTTGTCTAGCTCAAAAAGCAGCTTGAACCGCCATCCACCATAAACAAGCATCGAGTCGTCTCACGACTTTTGCCATCTCTTCCCAGTTGCTCTCCGGTCACCGAACTCATCCCACATGCAAATGCGGCGATAGTCCTTCCCCGCACCCGGTCCCATGAGACACTCCTTCGTGCGAGCCGTGCCTGCACAGGCGCGAACCCCCAAAGCTTAGCTTGTCTGACGACAACTCTCCTCGTACACAACATCCAACACGAATGAGCAGATTAAGTGAGAGGCGACGCCCGTCCGTGAAAAATAATGATTAAAATAAAGACGGATTTGCAGAAATTAACATCTGTCAATCAAACTCGAGTCTCGACTCAAATGAGCTTCGATAAGTTCATCCGTTGCAAGCCCATAAACGATCGAGCCTAACCTGCTTCAACTCACTACATCCTCTAATTGTGCCTCAATTTGATACGCCCCTCTTTGTCGTAGCAACATGTGCGACCATGTTAGGACGCGACTTCAATAATTAGGCCTCACTAACATTTATTGAGTCATTACAAATTTTTAATTCAAAAAAAATAAATATAATGTATGAATAAAATTTGTTATACTGTATTTAATCTTCACTTTCTTACATTATTATACTTTAATATATACTAAGCTAAAAATTAGTCGCTAGACCTGGACGTGTAGATTTCACATAAGTGGTTATTTGATTGATCTTTATGTAATATTTTTATTTTAATCTGTATAAATAATAACAATGAATCAGGATCTCAAAGCATTCAAATATACTAAGGTACGGCTTCTGACAGTTTATGCTGCTGTTTTTTTTTTCCCAGATTTCTAAATTTATACTATAGACTGTCCAGTTTAAAGATCTCTTTGCAATTGTAAAGCACACCTAAAGTAAATCAATTGTCAGCACAACGAAAGCCATCATATGCTGAATGAACGAGATGCGTGCTCCTATATCTAGGGGTAATTTTTAAATTGACACCGACACAAAAAAATTTTTAAGATTTGGATCAACCAACTAGTTGGAAAGAATGGCGAGCTCCGATTCGAATTTCCGACCTGTTTGAAAAATGGGTCGGATCGGTTACCAGAACCCACCGGGTCGCTCCGAAATGACCCGCATCGCCGTCGAGTCCGCGTGCAATCGTGCTCGCCGCGTAACTCGGCCCATCCGTCATGGCCGCACTGCACCGTCCTGCACCAACGCGTTGCGAGATGAGGCCCTGCTCGCCTGGCGCACTTCCGCCCGCACGCACTCGACGTAGCCCCGCTTGGCGCCTTCCTGCACCTCAGCGACGGAGTGCGAAGTTTAGCGTCTGACTAGAACCGCTATGTTTGCAACCCAACAACCCGAGTTCGTGACGGTAGGTCAGATCCACCCGATAACGCCGGGCTAGTTAGGTCGGGTTGGAAAAACTTGACCGTCTTACAAAAAACAGGCTATGCGGGTTCGGGTCAACCCTATTAAAACTAGGTCAGTTGTCGGGTTAGACGCCGAACCCGACTCATTGACCCGAATTAATTTTAAGCGGAGTTTTTCTTCTATTTGTAGATCAGATGGGAAGTTCTGATATTAATGTGAGGTGAGAGATTTTAAAAGAGCTATGGATCTGATAGAGATGTTGAATTGGTACTTGTATTATTTTAATTACACAATTCCATCATAATCTCTTGATTGAGAGCCTAAGATTTCAACCAAGAGATTTTACGTTTAAGGTCTTAATATATGGGCCGTTTATGTGAGCTTTGAAATTTATTTTTAAATTTAAACTTGAGCTTTTAGCTGCGGAGCATGAGTCATAAAAGTAATATTTACTATAACAAAAATTAAGGTGAAAAGAGCTGTGACATATTTGTTGAAGGTGATGATTATATCTTCAATATCATGAGTTTGAATTGTATATTTTATGATTTATTTCTCATTGTTAAAAAAAAATTGAAAAAACGAAACATATATGGAGATAGGGTTGTCAATATTTGACACGACACGAAAATCCGACTCGAACCCGACTCGAA
>NW_021385705.1:0-294 GCF_001605985.2 Dendrobium catenatum | reverse complement strand
AAGGAATGAAGGATATAGAGCTCACACCCTTATGACCAAAAACACATTCAGATGGGATGAAGTCAATAATGCGATTAGAAAGAATAGTTTAAACTATCGTGTTGCTAGAGTCTCTGGGATGACCAAGAATGCCAGTATCATCCAGCATATCCTCCGTTCTTCAATCATTCCCCTCCGTTCTTCAATCATTCCTAAAGCTGGTGATAGGATCAATATCACCCCTCTCCTTTCTGTTCTAACTTTTTTGATTATAGACATTCACCCTATCGACGAAGCCCAACTTATCATAGATCA
>NW_021385704.1:0-221 GCF_001605985.2 Dendrobium catenatum | reverse complement strand
GCTATATGCAAGTATTATATACACTATGTACATATTTATATATGCTATGTACAGGCATTATACACACTATTTATAAGTTTTATATACTCTGACTAAGTTAACATACACTATGTACTAGTTTATATAAACTATATATAAGCAATGTACATGCTATATACAAGTAATATATATGCTATATAAAAGTATTATATAGACTATATATAAGTTTTTATAAGCATTAT
>NW_021385703.1:0-364 GCF_001605985.2 Dendrobium catenatum | reverse complement strand
ACTCTATTTTAAATTCATCCTCTACTGCTTTAGTTAAGGTTAATTATTTCTTTAATGATAATTGTTGGGATTTTGATAAGCTCTCTAATGTGATTCGTAATTGCATTATCCACCTCATACTTAACTTACCTATTAACATTGATTCTAAGGGCATTATCTTATATGACTTTTCGAAATATGGTGGGTTTCATTTAAAGGATGTTTGGCATTCTTTTAGAGCTAAAAGAAATTTTGACAATATTTTTAATTACATTTGGCATAAGAGCATTCCTTCTATAGTTTTTATAATGTTTTAGTTAGCGTTGGACATTCATTCTATTTTACTTTCATATGCACATTTTTATTTAAATGTATATTATATCTA
>NW_021385702.1:0-209 GCF_001605985.2 Dendrobium catenatum | reverse complement strand
TAGAAAGTGCTCTGATACCACTTGAAAGTTCGTTAGGAATGTATAGCCCTATAGAACTGGCCCAAAGCTAATTAAGAGAAAGATGTGAATTGGTAAAAACTAACACAAAACTCAAACCAATATCACCACAATAAAAACCAAAGTGCGAAAATTAAATGCAGAAGTAATAAAGAAAGAACACACCGGATTTATAGTGGTTCGGTCAAACT
>NW_021385701.1:0-941 GCF_001605985.2 Dendrobium catenatum | reverse complement strand
AATCGAATCGAACTCGAACCGAAAATTTCAACCCGTTTGTGAAAAGGGTCTGGTTTAGGTTCAACAAACTGAACCGTTTAAAAAATCGGGTCAAGTTCGGGTTGATTCGGAAACCCGGGAATTACCCAAAATGACTCGTAATTACCACACTGACCGCATTTGCCCGCGTCGCGCCGAGTCATGTCTGCTCGCGTTGAGTGCCCCCGTTGACCGCTCTGTCCGCATCACATCTGACCGCATCGTCGCTGCCAGCAATGCCTGTACTAGAACATGTAAACATTTCGGGTTAAGGTCAACTCATTTGTAAAACGGGTCGGGTTCTGGTTGGCGTTGAGTGCCCCCGCTGACCGCTCTGTCCGCGTCACGTCTGCTCCCGTGATCGCGTCGCTGCTGCCAGCGATGCCTGTACGAGAACATGTAAACATTTCGGGTTAAGGTCAACTCATTTGTAAAACGGGTCGGGTTCTGGTTGACCTGGAAACACAAGAATGACTCGCAATAACCGCGCTGATCACTCTGCTTGCATCTGCCCGTGCTTATCGTGTCGTGTCAAGTCATGTTCGCCCGTGTTGAGTGTTCCCACTGATTGCTTTGCCCCGTGACGGCGTCGTCGCTATCGGTGATGCCGGAACAAGAACGTGTAAACAAGTGGGGTCGGGTCAACCTGGTAACTCATGTGGATCGAGTTCAAGTTGAAATATCTAACCGTTTGTAAAAACGGGTCAGGTCAATTCCAGATTCAATCAGAGTCCCACCCATGACCTGATTTTTATGGTTAATTATTGTAAAAATTTTTGTATGTAATTTTAAAGATGCGTAAGTTAGACTCAATTGCCAAATCCAGAATTGGTGGGGCCCGTGATGGGACTGCGTTCCATCCCCACCTTATTTCACCTACATTTTTTATTCCCGTCTTATCTATATTGATAATATATATATAT
>NW_021385700.1:0-614 GCF_001605985.2 Dendrobium catenatum | reverse complement strand
TTTTTACGACCGGAAAAATAGGTGCAAAACAAGTATTAGGTTCGGACACCGGATGTATAGCTCTACATCTGGAGGCCAATAACATGTCGCCACGCGATTTTACTCTTTACCGCGTGGCCCGACGACCTGACCCAGACCGGAACCTGGTATTGTTATGTTCAGGTATTGCTAGCTATTGTTTGACAATAACGAGAAATACCGCTCTGTCAAGACCAATACCTAACAATACTGAGCAATACTTAGCAAAACCGAGGTATTGCTCGGTATTGTTAGGTATTGGTCTTGACATAATGGTATTTCTTGTTATTGTCGAGCAATATTGAGCAATACCTAGCAATACATCGATATGCAAAAATAAGCCAATACATAGCAATCATGGGTCCGGTCCGGGTCGGGTCGTCGGGCCGTGCGGTAAAGAGTAAGAGCATGTGTCATCATTTTACTGGCGTCCGGTCGTAGAGCTATGTCAGGACACTGGACCTAATAAAAATTCATGCAAAACATTGTTTTTATATTCTCAATTTATTATGTGCAAACGTTGAATGCAGTTCGGAGATCAATCAGAATTTGTCATGTTACCCCTGCTCGGTATCATACTTCATACTGCTGATGTG
>NW_021385699.1:0-495 GCF_001605985.2 Dendrobium catenatum | reverse complement strand
TATCTTCTATGTGCTATAAATGAAACCTAAATTAGAATAACGCCACCGGATCCGCAACATGTATGCAAGCGGACAGAAGGCGTTCGTAGGCCCTTCAATGAAATTTTGGGTATTTCCTAAATAAAAACACTTGATTAAATGGATCATATTTAAATATTTTAAAATAGTCCCCTTATGTATTAAATATGATCTCTAAAACTAAATACACCCCTGCATGTGCTCCGACAAATGTAATAAATTTCTAAATGCCAATGTCTGAGAATGCTGCGCAGGGTCAAATGATATTACCCGCATGTGCTCCAATCGTCATATCTAAGTCTCAAATCCGACGATTCGAGAATGCTGCGCGAGTCTAATATTCAAGTTTCATCCTCCTCCTTGAAAGGACCGGAGTTGACACGACTTGAATAACAAAATGCCTCCCAAAATCCTACGAAAATACAAGTGACTTTAATGTAACCCCGATGATGGCCGTGTTGACAGAAAATCTCAACC
>NW_021385698.1:0-202 GCF_001605985.2 Dendrobium catenatum | reverse complement strand
CTCTCTCTCTCTCTCTCTCCATCTCTCTCTCTCATTTAGGTTTTCTTAAGTCAAGATAGTAGCCAAGGATATTAAAAAATGTTGAACAATAGCTCTTAAATAGAAGAGCTTCAAAGGAGCTCAATAAATACAAGTTGCTGACTTTATCGTCCAGGACGATAATCCTATCGTCTTGTATGATCAGTTCAAAACACAGATGATC
>NW_021385697.1:0-1247 GCF_001605985.2 Dendrobium catenatum | reverse complement strand
GTGTTTGTAGGGAATAAATGATGTGCACCTACTTCCTACAATTATATCATCTCTTTAAGAATTTAGCACATTTAATATCCTATGCCTAGGCATAACACATACTAATTAATTCAATATTCCGGTTATGCCTGCTTCCCTTCATCGAGGCCCCATATTACACTTAATTTTAATTACACATATGAACACTATGTGTATTAAATTAAGATACGGTAATCTTAAAAATATATTTTTAATCATTTAAGGAATAAGTGAATTTATTAGTACTACATATGATATTTACATCATCAATCCAAAATTAGAAAATTTTGTCAGACAAGGAGTAGAATTGAAGCAAACTTATTTTCATTGATAGTATGATAGAAAGAAGATACATGAGATAGATATCACCAGAATGATTCAATGGATCTCCTCTACACTCCTCTTTTATTACAGAGTTGATTTCATAAATACAAGACAAACACTCTAATGATGGTATCAAGTACTTCTCTAAATTCTCTTAGTTATCACTCTAAGAAAAATTCAAAGAAACACTTTGAATTGTACTAAAATTATCTAAGTGATTGAACTCTCTTATAAACATAACATAATGATTATTTATAGGAAAACACAAAGTAGGCATCTGGTGCTGTGGTGCTAGAAAGATCGACGCCATTGCCCCCAACAAATGAACTAAAGTTGCTGCATTGTTTTTTTGGTTCTACCGTAGTGCTTGAGGAAGTGGATCAGTTACTTAGTGAATTATAACATAATTTTGCTGACAGATCATGTCTTTGGGAAGTTACAACTGCAATACCGCGGCATTGCTAGCTTTCGAATGCTGAGGCACCGGAAGAACAATTTTGTCACCGATGCATTATAGAGTGTTTTGCTGCGACGCTATCCTACAGAGAAATGGCGCTGCAAAGCTGATCTTTTGATGACGTGGCGCTGCCGATAGAGAAGTTGGAGCTATAATGTCGATATTTAGGTGCTCTGATGGTGTCTTTGATGGCGCTGCATCGATGATTGTTCAGACGCCACGGTTCTATATAAAACTTAGAATTTTATGTATTTTTCCTACACAATACAACTAAAACAATACATTTTTACTAAAAATATAATATATAAAATGACACGTTATTTACATTTATCGATATGAAATTTGTCAAAAATCTCAACATAGTTGTATGGCTCATAATGTCAATACAATAAGAATTTTACAACCTAAAATGCACCCAGTGAAATAACACATGAAATGATGTACAGTG
>NW_021385696.1:0-305 GCF_001605985.2 Dendrobium catenatum | reverse complement strand
TGTTATGTATATAAATTTCCTTTAAATTAATTATCGAGAAAATCGAGGATACATAATTATTACTTAAACTATTCAGGCTACATGAATAAAATGCAGAAGCACCTTAAATAGTACTATCAGATAAGATAATATTTTATATTTCAAAATATTAAATTGCAATTAGTTCATATATATATTAAAATAGGGATGTGAAAAATAATTATTATGGGTCTATTTACAACGGCTGCGTCTTTTTGAAAAAATGCTTGTAAAATTATTGCAAAAAAAAATATATATTTTTTTAAATGGTGTAAAAAAATGAGTTC
>NW_021385695.1:0-280 GCF_001605985.2 Dendrobium catenatum | reverse complement strand
CCAATTATCGAACGATCTTGATTACAGTCGTATTTTTTCCAGGCGCTCTTATTTCATTTTTAACTGTCAAATGCGTATTTTAAAATGGACTCCCTTTTTTGATATCAAAGAAGAATATCCCATTATGCCTGTGTGGATTTCTTTTCCCAACCTTCGTCTGCATCTTTTCAATCAACAAGTACTGCATGCATTAGGTTCTATTTTTGGAAGACCGTTGCAAACAGATCAAGCTATTGCTTCCCGCACTAGACCCTCTGTGGCTCGTATTCTCGTTGAGGTT
>NW_021385694.1:0-287 GCF_001605985.2 Dendrobium catenatum | reverse complement strand
ATATAATATTAAGGTAATATAGGTGGCATCATAAACAAGAATAATTATATTAAATTATCTATTTCAATACTTGCTTCTATACATGATTATTTCATTCGTTTATTTTTCCTGGCGAACATAGGTTGTCATGGTTAGCAACTCCTCCCATTTGTTGCTTGAGGTCTATAAAAAAATAATAATTTAGATTTATGTATGTGTAGCCATCCCCCATATTTTATGTCAATGAGTCTTCATATATTGAATGTATAATGTGTTTCTCTATTACCTTCCCTTGCCGATGTTAGTGA
>NW_021385693.1:0-279 GCF_001605985.2 Dendrobium catenatum | reverse complement strand
TGATCAGTTGCACTATTATTAAACCATGCATATATGCATGTTCCAATAATTAATTAGCATCTCCTTAATTTGATTAGTTTAAAAATAACAAATTAACAGCATAAGTAACAGATCCTAATGTTATTTTAATCATCGTAAGAAAAAAAACTTAAAACTAATTAAATTGTTAATATATATATTAAAGAAATTGGAATCCAAACACTATAGAAAAATCACGTATTACCTGGAGATTTTCCGGCGAAAAATTCTTCGTTTTCTAGCGGATTTCCGACGGGAGCT
>NW_021385692.1:0-340 GCF_001605985.2 Dendrobium catenatum | reverse complement strand
CTGCAATAAAAACAACATCCCGCAAGACAGAGGGCAGGCCCAAAAACCTTACAGCATATCAGATAACATGTCCCCATTTTTCCACTTTCTGATTTTAGATAAAACAGCGGTTTTGATTTTAATGGCTAAAGAGGTCGAAGATACAGCATTCCCCCCAAATTTCCTCTCATTCCTTTCACGCCATATGTGTAAACCGCAGAGCAAACCAGAAGGAAATAGACATCCTTCTCTTTAGAGTGAGAATCATCTATGTATTCTAAATAATAAGAATTTGATTAGGAACTTTAACTATTAATTAAGATATTTTAAATTACTTATACATATAATATGAATATAAATT
>NW_021385691.1:0-302 GCF_001605985.2 Dendrobium catenatum | reverse complement strand
TCTAGTCCCATCAGATAGACTATAAAGTTGAAAGGTTCATTAATATGTTAATGTATATTTTGGCTGCACATGTTTACACTCTCCTATTTAAAGAGTACATACATAGCATATGAAGCATTTTTGTTAAGTCACTCAAAATGAGTTGGACATATATGGAGATGATAAAAGGAGTCCCCAACAAAGAAAGATTTGATGAAGAAAGTCGTAGGATTCATGCTTCTATAGCACGAGCCGGTGATACTCCATTAGAGCGAAAGGCGAATGCAAATGAGATTTTTCGGTGTTGTCTCCACAAATGGTCA
>NW_021385690.1:0-1003 GCF_001605985.2 Dendrobium catenatum | reverse complement strand
GAGAAAGAGAAGGAAAGAGGAAGAAAAGCTTGATTTCGAAGGCCGCAGAGCGATTTTCGTCCATCGACGTAGTTGGAAGAATTTTTCATCTCGTTGTAAGGAATCCATATCCTATTTCTGATTTCGAAGATTTCGTGTTTTTGTATTTTTCTATTCAGATTTGTGTTTTCGTTACCAAAAAACTTGCTTATATTTGTATTGACGAAACTTTCACTGCGTAACTTTTGGTATGTCATAGAGATTATAATTTTGCACGTTTTGAATATTTTCTGGAAATTTTGCACCGGGTATTTTGAAATCTGTGAGATTTTTATCGAATAGAAAATTATCTGGATGTTGAAAAATAGTGCTACAATACAATAAAAGCTTTGAAATGTTGTTTTATATGATCTCTAGTAATTTGGTAATTTTCTGAAACTGTGTATTTTATAACGACTTCTGTCTACTGTATGATATTTTAAGGGTTCTCTAAATTAAACTAAATTATTTCTGTTTGAAACAATGCATTGATGAGATGAAAATGAATGTGGTTACAGGATTGAAAGTAATGTTATATTACTGTGATACGGCTGTGTGTGTAAGATAAGTAAAGATTGGTTGAACCGTTGGTTGAAAACTGATTGACTGGCCTGTATAGGATGGTGGGCCGACGAACTTTCCTTTAAATATGATTTGGTGTTATCTTCTACTGATCATGTGATTATTAATTGAGAGTTATAAGGAGATTATTACTGTGCCGACGGGCAAAGAGTGATAACTCTGTTTACTGAGGCAACACATATAAGATATTGATACTGATACACAACTGAAAAATACTGTAATAGCCAGTGCTTCTACTTGTTAAGTGTGACTACTATACTGAAATGTATATTTTAAGAATTGTTCTTATTGATATTATACGGATTTATCGTTACAGTATAGATTTACTGTTACTGTACGATTTCACTGTTATTGCATTACTGTTTCTATCACTAGCCACTTTTTCCCACATAACATTAACATC
>NW_021385689.1:0-396 GCF_001605985.2 Dendrobium catenatum | reverse complement strand
GTTTAAGGTTAGATGATCATGCTACCCTTGGCAAAAATTAAACAAAATCATTGAGGCGCCTGAATTGACAAATTCCTCTTCAACTTTAGTAGTCAAAAGTTGAACTCACCTAAGGGTCTCCAAAAATCACCTACTTGACAAAATCATTCTTCTTGAAGATCTTAACTTCTCGTCTATAGCACTTGCCCATTGATTGGGGGTTCTTTTCAGAATTTGTTATAGGTTCTCACGAAAGAACTTGTCTAGGGTACTCTCCCTTTTGTTGGAATTCATCCATTGTTCCTGCCGAGCAGACTACAACCAACATCTTATCCTCCGCACTATTTGGAGAGTAACAAAGTTGAAATCCATTGTGATTCTATCTATATAAACATCCATGGCCTAGAAAACCGGTCA
>NW_021385688.1:0-221 GCF_001605985.2 Dendrobium catenatum | reverse complement strand
GTGTCCAAATAAAAGCTACTGACTTCTGCGTCAGTCTCGTCAGAGGCGTCGAAATCTGTGAGAATCCTTTCACAAATTTCCTGTAATATCCGGCCATGCCCAAGAAACTACGTACCTCAAATACCGTAGTCAGCCTTGGCCAATCAGCAACTGCCCGAATCATCTGGGGATCCACAGAAATACCTTCTCCGCTTACCACATGCCCCAGAAAAGAAATACTC
>NW_021385687.1:0-242 GCF_001605985.2 Dendrobium catenatum | reverse complement strand
AAAGAGCAAGGAAGTGCAACAGAGAGAGAGAGAGGGGGGGAGAGAGAGAGAGAGAGCAAGTGAGAGCAAGCTAGAGAAAGAAAAAGAGAGAGCAAGAGAGAGGAAGGGAGCGAGCAAGAGAGAGAGGGAGAGAGAGAGAGGTAGAGAGAGAGAGAAAGCAAGATAGAGCAAGGGAGAATAATAGATAGAGCAAGAGAGAGAAAGGGAGAGAGAGAGGGAGGGAAAGAGTGAGACAAAGAGGG
>NW_021385686.1:0-238 GCF_001605985.2 Dendrobium catenatum | reverse complement strand
ATAATATTTGTTATTATTTTTATTATAGAAATGATAAAAATGAGGTAGAATTTTGCACACCTCGATTTGCACGCAATTTCCTCGAAATTCATACACCAACGCCACTAGATTGGGGTCGCTTTTGTTGAACGAGTTTTGTTAGGCGAAATTATGGTTGTTCTTGAATATTGTCGACGTTCTAAATGCAACGGCGAGGTCTGTTTTGCGATCGGACATCATTTGGGCAGCTCGCGCATCA
>NW_021385685.1:0-208 GCF_001605985.2 Dendrobium catenatum | reverse complement strand
AGTTCCAGTTGTTTCAGCTGTAACACCCCCTGGTGGTTTTAGTGGTGTTCCATTTATGATACCGCCTCCTGGTGGGAGTAGCAGTACTAGTACGGATGCCTTCACTCAGATGATGATGGCTGTGACACAGTTGATCCAACGTTCTCAAGAGCAGCCACAGCCTAGCTTTCAGAAGGAGACACCTAAAGAGACTTTAGTGGATAAACAT
>NW_021385684.1:0-200 GCF_001605985.2 Dendrobium catenatum | reverse complement strand
AATGAGGTTAAACAATCCCGTTTAAACATTCTCTTGCCTGACTACGAACTTTTTTGTATGAAACCTCATGAATCGATTTCTGACATGTACACAAGATTTACTCAGATAGTTACTTCACTGCAAGCACTAGGAAAAGAACTTTCAAACTATGAAAAAGTTAACAAGATTTTGAGATGTTTGCCTTCGTCGTATGATGCTAA
>NW_021385683.1:0-255 GCF_001605985.2 Dendrobium catenatum | reverse complement strand
ATTAGGATAAAGTTGATAGAGTTTTGAGTTGATTCATCGATTTTGAAGTTAATGTTGGCATTGATGCTTTAGTGATAATAACTAATGGAATTAGTATTATTTAATAAAGCCAAGATTTATAAAAGAAGAATGTAATGATTTGAATGTATTTTGGAAAGAATTGAGAGTTTGGTTTTGATTTTGCTAAAAGCTAGAAATTAATAGGATGCCGTAAGAGCGGGCTTAGACCTAAAGATAGATTTAAGGGTTGATTGC
>NW_021385682.1:0-296 GCF_001605985.2 Dendrobium catenatum | reverse complement strand
TCTCAAATTTGACTATCATTCCTGCTGCCATTTTTTTATGTATTCATGTCCACTTAAGAGTTCATGTTTCAAAGATGCATAAGCAGTAGAAATGCAAGGTGTTGACCTCGATTTTGCCCCAACTTGGGCCTGAAGAGTTTGACTTGGTCAAATTGACCAAGTTAGACATCGAGACCTCCTCCAGTAGGTTCAGTGAGTTGGTTGGAGTCGGTCGAGCCCGGGCCCAGGCTGTGGGTCAACCTGGTTGACCAGGTCAACTCGGGTTGACCCAAATTGACCTAAAGAGCCTAAAATTA
>NW_021385681.1:0-518 GCF_001605985.2 Dendrobium catenatum | reverse complement strand
TTTTTTTGTTCTTTTGGTCATAAGATGATGGTCAACATTTGTGTTGGAAAGCAAGCATAGGACTATGGTTTTGGATCAAATCAGGACTGTAGGATGCGTTCAAGTGCTCACTGCACATAGAAATCATGTTTGAAAAAATGTTGGTTTAGTTTTTACTCATTCTCAGTTTGAAAATAAAATTATCACTTTTTAGGGGTGTTTTGAGAAGCTTGGTGGATTTTGAAATAGTTGTTTGAGTCTAAATACATTCTGGGGTTGATATAATTCATCATTTTCAATACATGATTTCTAGCTAAGAAGAGGAGAAATCATTGTTGTATTACTAAAATTGCAGCGAAGAAAAAGAAAGGTAAAATGTAGAATAGGCAAGGGACCAATTTCTCATTACTGGTATAACCCTAGAATGTTTTATAAATTATAGGCCTAACCTAAAAAAGGAAACACAATATATAAAAGAAAGCAATTTTAAAATAAATCCCTTGGGGCTTCAATTCTACAGTAAAATCGCCTAAGCACAT
>NW_021385680.1:0-278 GCF_001605985.2 Dendrobium catenatum | reverse complement strand
ACCACGTCCTTCCTCAAAACTTACTGGGCGATCATTAAGGATGACGTGCTGCGGGCTATCCGCGAGTTTTTTAATACTAACGCTATGAATGATAGCTGGAAGGAAACTCTCATAATCCTCATCCCCAAGGTGCCTAATGCGGATGGTCCTGCTAAGTTCCGCCCCATCAGCCTTTGTCAATCCCTGTACAAGGTGGTGGCAAAGATTATTGTGAATCGCATGAAACCGGTACTCTCGCGGATTGTGAGCGAGGAACAAGGGGCCTTCGTCCCGGGTAG
>NW_021385679.1:0-1027 GCF_001605985.2 Dendrobium catenatum | reverse complement strand
ATATTACATTGTAACTTTAATTGCTAAATTTTTATCATTTTGGACTTAATAATATTCAAATATAAATAAATAAATATCCATGATATTGTATTTAAAACTGAAAAGAAAAATAAAAAATATATATAATTGTTATAAAATAACTATAATTATCCACTTTAATTACTTTCGTGTACACAAATCATTTCAAATCCTTGATCTTTGAAATAACATTCCTTAATGCAATCTAATATTATGTACATAATTATATGAATATATACAGTTACCTTAAACTATATTTTTCATTAAATTTGAATAACTTTTGCATTAACCTTTAAGTACCTCTGAGCTCTGAACTATATATTCATGCCTAGACTCTTGTTGGCCTGAAATCAATACTTTATCTCAGCTCAATGATCATTCACTTCAATTTCAATTGAATCTTCTTTTTTCTAAAATAAATAGAACAACTTATCTTTCTCCAAATAATTTGTTTAATATCTACCTTTTTCTTTTTTTATTGGGCATTCAATTTCTCTAAATAATATGAAAACCTATCTAACACAAGAATTTACATCATCGACGGTTAAATTTCTAAAAAATTATTTAAAGTTAACTATTCTTAATTTAAATTAAATTTAAATTAAAATACCTCGGTGATATTTCTTCTAAATTTTATATTCTTTTTTCCTAGGTTTTCTCCTTCAAACCTAGAAATAAAAAATAGAGGTAATATTTAATTATATATTTTGGTCAATGGAGAAACAAAAAAATAAGCTTCTTACAAGCAACATATTCTTCTTCTTCCTGAAATTCTTTTTTTTTCAACAAAATTTCCTTTTCCCTTTCTTATCCATTCATGCCTTCCTCTCGTTCAGAGCTTTCCTTCGATCGTATGGGCTTTTCATTGAAATGAGCAAATCAAAAGTTATCTCCCACAAGGAGTACAATAAAATTTCATCCAAACCTTTTCTCACATCAACTTATGGTGATTCGGTCCCGCTAGCAAGCTGCTTCTGCACTCTAGTTTTAACTTACTCATGGTTCCGCG
>NW_021385678.1:0-230 GCF_001605985.2 Dendrobium catenatum | reverse complement strand
TATTATTATTTTATATGCAAATTATATATATTCAGTGGTTTGACCAATTACTTATTTGTTATGATTTGTGGTCAAGCTTTGAAAATCTTTGGTGATTTTTCTAGATTTTTTTTGTTTACTATTTTGTTTAAATATTTTTTTTATTATAGATTATGGAAGTATATGTCTCTGTTAAAGGGTTGTTGTGAGAAATTTTTTTTAAAAAAAAATCACTTAAAAAACCAGTTCGC
>NW_021385677.1:0-271 GCF_001605985.2 Dendrobium catenatum | reverse complement strand
ATTTTTTAAACATTAGAGAAAATAAATTGCAAATATATTTATTGCTCAAACGATTGATGAAGTAAGCATGGCAAAACAACAGCCGTAATTTGTTTAGTTTCCGGATTATGATTGATACGTCATTGAAAAATTATCTTGATCGGACACGAATCTCGAGATAAAATCAAGTTGAAAACTTCCAAAATTAAAATTGGGACCATCCGAACTCCAAATTCAGCAAACTTATAGCCGAACTGAACGTCTCGGAAATACGAACCCAATGACACCAAAT
>NW_021385676.1:0-237 GCF_001605985.2 Dendrobium catenatum | reverse complement strand
TTTATGCGTGCATTACGCCGGTACCGTTTTATTAATAATTCATAAGGCATTCGTTAGTCGTTACACTAATATAATATAACTATATAAGGAAGATTTTGAAATAAAAAATAAAAAATGGCGTCAAATACTCAAGTAAAAAATTAAAATGATTTAACTTTAGTATCATATTTTATTTTTGCATTACTATAATATAATTTATGCAAATATTATACTCACTCAAAATAAATTCAAGGGCAT
>NW_021385675.1:0-282 GCF_001605985.2 Dendrobium catenatum | reverse complement strand
TTTCTCCTCACTGAACGAGCCTTAGCAGAAGCAAAGCTGAAACCCGCTAACGACCATTGGAATGGGGACTTTTATCCCCGGGCTTGATGAGACGACGCAATTGAGGACCTGTAAATGATGAGAGCGGCAATCTTCCCGAATCCTCTCTGCTGCTTATTCTTCTTCTTCTTCTTCTTCTTCGTCTTCTCCATCTCCTCCGCCACAGACATCATTACTCCATCTCATCCCCTTTCCAATGGCGAAACCCTCATCTCCGCAAAAGGAACCTTTGCGCTCGGCTTC
>NW_021385674.1:0-490 GCF_001605985.2 Dendrobium catenatum | reverse complement strand
TTGGCTTCGAGGTCGGAGGAGGACGGGGAGAGCGTCGACTTGGTGGGGTTCGGCCGGCTTTGGAGTTCGGCAGAGGGAGGTCGGAAGATGGGATCGTGGCTTTCGTGTGGGATTCGCGAACGAGAGAAGAGCCGAGAAGGGTCGCTATTTAACAACGAGAACGGGGCAGCGATCGAGAGCGGGATTTCAGCAGGAATCGCGGGAGAAGCGACTGATTCGGCGCTGATGTACAGTACCTCAGCGAATCTTCGGCAGGATTCACGGGATCCAGGCGGCAGAGGCATGAATTTTAGCTTCTTTTTTTCTTTTTTTTTTCCTTTGGATTTAGCATGCAGATCAACAATCTTCATTATCAATACCCCACAATATATTATAGTAGAAAAGACAAGTTCTAATAATGTTCAGTCATTTATTTATTGAATGAATTTACATGGCTTACAATAAGCTCATTTATAAATATCAAATGAAATTATATTGTTGTACTATCAAA
>NW_021385673.1:0-244 GCF_001605985.2 Dendrobium catenatum | reverse complement strand
GAGATGGTCAAAGCCATGGCAGCCATGACAGCACAGTTGACAGCTTTGGGGGCGATGCCTCAGCTGACAGGTGCAGCCGCTACCAGTACTTCCAGAGATCAGCCAATTGTGCCCCTAGTTGCACTAGACCACCTGAGAGTGGACAGGGTCCAGAGAGCAGTGCCTATAACACCATCAGTGGTTCAGAGTCAGCCAGCTCAGTTGTCAGTGGGTCAGCTTCAGGATCTGATTGCCCAGAAGATAG
>NW_021385672.1:0-213 GCF_001605985.2 Dendrobium catenatum | reverse complement strand
ATCAATAAGTGCATAGCAAGGATAAAATCAAAAGATTT
Organism: Dendrobium catenatum; assembly: GCF_001605985.2. Classification (NCBI taxonomy): domain Eukaryota; kingdom Viridiplantae; phylum Streptophyta; class Magnoliopsida; order Asparagales; family Orchidaceae; genus Dendrobium; species Dendrobium catenatum. Next base: position 175 of record NW_021385672.1, on the reverse strand, counting down.
CATAGCATTTATCAGAACACCAGCTTCAACAGCTTGTTGATCATGTACCCCATCTTCTTTAATAATTTCAAGAACTTCAATTACTGAAGCATACATTTTCTTCAAGCTAATTAATGTATGAAAATGTGAACCTCAACAGGTGTCACCAGCTCGTTGTAAGCTTGTCTCTTGGTTC
>NW_021385671.1:0-228 GCF_001605985.2 Dendrobium catenatum | reverse complement strand
AACAAAAGTCAAGTCAGGTTGAATGTCTACCACATCTGTTCTAATCCTCTGAGTCTCATTTGAAATATATTTCCTTAAGGAGGAAATATGAAATACATTATGCACTCCACTCATATGTGCTGGTAGAATCAACCTGTAGGCCACCTTTCTAATCCTTTCTGAAATCTCAAAAGGATCTACAAATCTGGGATTCAGTTTTCCTGCTTTGCCAAATCTCTTCACTCCCTT
>NW_021385670.1:0-257 GCF_001605985.2 Dendrobium catenatum | reverse complement strand
GGAGTGGACTTACTTTCCTAGTTGACAGGCATCACAACGGTGGTCTTTTGAAAACTTAAGTTTGGGGACACCTCTAACTAGGTCCTTTTGGGTCACTTTCCTAAGTGTTTTCATACTTGCATGACAAAGCCTCATGTGCAACAACCAAGAATCATTAATCACAATTTTTAGGTAAAAAGAAGCAGCACATTCAATGTTTTTTAAATCAAGCAGGTAGATATTGTTGATCCTCTTTCCCTGCAAAATAGTATTGTTAC
>NW_021385669.1:0-403 GCF_001605985.2 Dendrobium catenatum | reverse complement strand
CCTGGCCGATAGCTGGACGATTGGTCATCGGATAGCTGTTTTTCAGCGCGATGTCGAGGATGATATTCCACAATTTGTACAGATCATCCAGGATGATATTATCATCCTGGACGATATGAATAAATTTCCTATTATCGTCTCAAATTGACTCGACTGATTGGGCTTAAATTATACTGATTGTACATGACGATATATCTATCATCCTGGACGAAAATGTCGGCAACTTACATTAATGAGCTCGTTTTGAGCACTTCTATTTAAGCTTTGTCAAGGCACTTGTTAAGTGTCTTTGACAGCCATTGAAGCTTCGTTATTGTGGGGGAGACTTGAAGAGAGAGCATGAAAGGAAGTGAGGAATGGGTGAAATCTGAGAGGGAGAAGATCCTGTGAGGGGGGACTCAAG
>NW_021385668.1:0-296 GCF_001605985.2 Dendrobium catenatum | reverse complement strand
TCCTTTCAAATGGGCCAATAGAAGGGCAGATTAGATCATACATATTATTAACCATTGAGGATAGTGGCTCTCACCTACGCACCTCGATGGGTAATAATATATATGGCCTGAGCATAGTCATAAGATTTCCTCTACCCGATACATTAGCTTGAGTAGAGTTTATTTGACATGGGATTAGTTTCCCATAAGCGCAAGCCCTTCAAAGTCATAAGATTTCCTCTACCCGATACATTAGCTTGAGTAGAGTTTATTTGACGTAGGATTAGTTTCCCATAAGCGCAAGCCCTTGTGCTTAA
>NW_021385667.1:0-822 GCF_001605985.2 Dendrobium catenatum | reverse complement strand
AAAATGTAAAGCGTGCAAATAGCAATTAACTTAACAACTTTTTCTCCAACTTTGATGATGCTTGTGTTTCTTCCTTAGAAAGTTTTTGAATTGCCTTATAATTAAGGCAAAGTCATCGCTTTCAGACCCAGAAGAGTCAGAGTCCGATTTGTGCGCTTTCAGTGCCACTATTTTCTCTTTCTTTTCTCACCTGCATCAAGATTTCTTTGATTCCCCCTTGCTCGTAAGCAATGAGTGAGCCAAGTAAGTTATCAATCAAATAGGTGTCTAAATCCTTAGATTCAGTTATAGCAGTAATTTTAGCATCATAAGAGGAAGGCAAGCATCTTAAGATTTTGTTCACTTTTTCATTGTTTGAAAGTTCTCTTCCTAAGGCATGCAAAGAAGTTACAATTTAAATGAACCGTGTATACATATCAGAAATTGATTCAGAAGGTTTCATACGAAAAACTTCGTAGTCATGCAAGAGAATATTCAAACGAGATTGTTTCACTTCATTGATTCCTTCATAAGTAATGCACAACCTATCCCAAATCTCTTTTCCAGTAGAGCAACTAGAAACACGCATGTAATCCTCAGACTTTAAAGCACAGAAAAAATAGCTTAAATACTTCGCATTCAATTGAGCTAAATCTCTTTCATCGGTAGTCCATTCAATAAAAGCACCTTTAGTTTTAATTCTATTAATTTCACGAGAATGTGGAGAATATCCTTCTTTAATAAGTACCCACATGCAATAATCAGTTGATTGCAAAAAAGTAGACATGCAGGTTTTCCAAAAATCTAAAGGAAGGTTGTCAAACAAAGGAGGTCGTGTAATAG
>NW_021385666.1:0-1453 GCF_001605985.2 Dendrobium catenatum | reverse complement strand
TAGCTCTACGTCCGGTCAGAGGACGTAATAATTGTTGGTTATTCTCACTAATTATTTTTCTTCAAATTCCTTACGTAATTGCTTATCAAATACTAAGTTCAGCTACTCTTTACTATTATTTTAACATATAATTATTTATAAATAGATCAAATATAAATATTAAATACTTAATCCTTTTTTTATTTTTAAGCAATTTCTTCGCTCTCAGTAGTTTAACAATTAGTCTTTGTACTAAACTTAAAAAATAATTCTTTACCATTTTGTAAACATCAAATAAAATAATTTCCACTGCTCTTATGAATTGATATTATTCATATCAATTGTCCCTTGTTCTTCCTATTACATGTTTATATTATCTTGATTGAATAATTGCATGAATTTTTTTTTAAAATTTTCTTATCCTAAATTTAGTTGTAGGTTTTGGTAATCTATGATCTATTATCTCACTCAGTGGTGTTTACATGTTTTTTAGGAAAGGGTTAGGATCCAATGGAGTGAGTCTGATCAATATTTAGAATTTTAGGGATTCATTTATTTTTTTATTTTATTCTTTTATAGTCAATAGTTTTGAAAACAAACCGGTGTATTGATTGAACTTCCTTCTATTGCAAAATATTGAATTTTGATGAATAGTGATTATAGTAAAATATTTTGATATATATGATTACTTCAACTAAGTTTTATTAACTAAGTCATCAAAGCATCATCATAGTCTTAAACTCGTCGAAGCTAAGCAAGCCGTCTCTATTGAGATCAAACCGACAAATCATGGACTGACAATCCTCGATTGGCCTCGATGCACCCAAGCGACTCAACATCCTCTTCAAGCTCTTGGCGTTGATGAAGCCTTGATGATCATCCATCTCGTAATGACTGAAGGCCTCCTTCAAGTACTGTTCTTCTTTCTTTGTTTCCAACTCAGGAGAAGCATCATCAATAATGCCTGCCACTGCCATGAACTCTTCCATATCAAGAAAACCATCTCCATCCGAGTCTGCATATTTGAGCATATCCTCGACATCTTCCGAGTTAAGTTTCTCTCCCGTAGATCTCATCATAAGAAGCTGAAATTCAGTTCGAGAAATTTTACCATCTCCATCCACATCAATGCGGGAGAAAAGGCGATTGAATTCCTCGTCATTTTTGGAAAAGGAAATTTTAGAGGCTACCTCCATGTTAGTCCTTAGCTTCTCAGAAAGAGAGAGAGAGAGGTTCGTACTGAATGGGAATGACTATGGAACCAAGATTGTCTTTGCATTGGTGTGCAGATAGTTAATAGCTGTAATATATATAGAAGAGAGATAACGCCTATGGAAAGAAAATTAAGGATCAGTCAATCAGCGAATTACGTGAGGAACCTGCGGGATGGATTTTCTCCAATTTTTTACATCTTATTTTATTGACCATTTCTGTTCCGTGTAGCTAGACAGTAGTAGCTTATTGGTTGGATGGA
>NW_021385665.1:0-354 GCF_001605985.2 Dendrobium catenatum | reverse complement strand
AAGAACACCTAATTTGGAAAAGTGTGGAGGGAGTTATAAATTTTTGAAGTTCCCTTGAATTTCTAGATTTATTAATCCGGCAATTACATAGTCAGCATGCCTTTACACGCGCCGTGCGCCGATTGGCCAAGCCATGATTGGTGCTAACAATTAACGGCCAGATTAACCACAGCCATCGGATGGCGGATCGAACGACTGGGATTAAATGCGCTCCGATACCATGGGATCTAATCCGAGCCATTGATCAAAATCAATGGTTGAGATTTTGTCTTCAACCTTCCGCGCGTATCCGAGACCGCAGAGCTTCTCCGGCTTGATCCGGGCAATCCCGCTGGCGAACTCCAATGAAATTTC
>NW_021385664.1:0-274 GCF_001605985.2 Dendrobium catenatum | reverse complement strand
AAGAAGTTACCACTAGGGAGAGGGCGCCGAAGAACTTTGTCGGAGGAAAAGTTGCCGGTTGGGATGGAAGTCGTAGGCGACCGTCGAGGCTCCAAGTGTGCTTCGAAAGTTTTTGGTCGTAGATGCTTGCAAGGATTGGCACAACTCTCTCCAAGTACTCCTCCACGGTAGTTTCGTCTTCAAACCCTACGTCGAAGCAAGGTGACCGTAGGACGTTGATGCTTCCGTCGGCGTTGGATATTAGCCCCCACTCAAGCTCCGGATCCGCCATACA
>NW_021385663.1:0-1565 GCF_001605985.2 Dendrobium catenatum | reverse complement strand
CCATAGAATAGTAGAATATCCGTTCATGGTTTACCCTAAGCTCAAACATTTTCTTAGGGTAGAATCGTCTTTTGAAATCAATGACCTAACTCAAATAATTAATTGGATATAAAAAAAAAATCCATCCATCACTTTGCTTAAAAAAAATAATCTTTAAAAATAATGAACCAAAGTAAATTTGTCACGATCGAAAAACAATCGAAATCAAGCCTTTGAGAACCAAAACTTCTAAGTTCTAAAAGATTTAAAAAGAGAGAATAGCTTGCTTTTGAGTGGGCTCCTTTTATGCCTCTTGTCAAATGATTTGGTGCTTTGCAAATTTTTTATAGTTTTTCAATTTTGGCGTCATTGCGCTTCTTTTGTTGGCATCATTGGCCAATTTTTTTTTTTTTTGCAAGCTACATTCTCTTTTATAGCCTTTTAAAAAAATCTTAGTTGTGAGTATATCTTCTTAGATATTAGAGAATAGGAGCTCTCTCTCTAACATAAGGAAGAATTACCACAAACAGAGTTAATAATCAAGGACAAGAGTAACGAGGGATCTTGATGTGATAAAAAAACTTTAAACATTATAATTACAAGATAGATTTGTTTAAGCAAGCTTAAGAAAAGATCTTAATTTTATAAACAATTTTTATTTTGAGATAGACTTTTGATTAGAAAAGAAAACTATGCCACTAAAATAGGTTAGAGAAAGAGACACAATCACAAAATATTCTTACCATCTAAGAAATTAAGTAGATGAAAATACATTGACTACAAATTTTTAAAAAAAACAAGGACAAGGAATATAATACCATATCAGCAATGATTTTGAAAACTAAGTAAAAAGAGACAAAAGAAAAATAAAACACACTAAAAAGTCAAAACAACAAAAAATAAAAGGAAAACAAAAAGCAAAAGAAAATAACTAAAAGTTTCATGCATTTATGTCAATCACACCCAATCTGGTCCTTAAAGAACTGAAAGTGTCGAAGGCCAGTGGTTTAGTAAAGATGTCTGCCAGTTGGTTTTCAGTTGTCACATGGTGTAACTCAATATCTCCCTTAGTCACATGATCTCTAATAAAGTGATGCCTAATGTCAATGTGTTTAGTCCTTGAATGTTGGATAGGATTCTTAGAGATGCATATGGCACTAGTGTTATCACAAAAGATTGAGATGGTGCTTACATGTAATCCTAAATTCAATACATGTTGTTTCAACCAAAGGACTTGAGCCACACAACTTCCAAGAGTAATGTATTCAGCTTCAGCAGTGGAAAGTGCAATAGAGTTTTGCATCCTACTAGACCAAGAGACCAAAGATTGTCCAATGAATTGACAAGTTTCAGAAGTGCTTTTCCTAGGGTACCAAATCCCTAAGCCTTGTGTCCCCAAAAGGTATCTAAAAATTCTCTTAACAGCAGACAAGTGAGACTCCTTAGGGTCAGCTTGAAATCTAGCACAAAGGCAAACACTAAACATGATATCAGGTCGGCTCATAGTCAAGTAAAGTAAAGATCCAATCATGCCTCTATACTTTTTCTAATCAACAGACTTACCACTTGGGTCCTTATCCAATAGA
>NW_021385662.1:0-263 GCF_001605985.2 Dendrobium catenatum | reverse complement strand
CACAATGAAAACAGAGCAAATCAATCTTCTCGTATTCAATACGCTGGAAGAATCTTCCAGCAATACCGTCAATACACACACCATTAGGAAGGCTGTTTTCCAGATTCAGTCTTATACAAACACGTACAAATTCTTATTTTCCCCATCTGAAGGAGTTTCCATCCACATACATAGGTACTTTTATCGTTGATACAATTTGAACGATATTTTCTTTGTCCCAAAAGTAGAGTGGCAAACAAGGAAGACGTATCCACACCGGAGCA
>NW_021385661.1:0-327 GCF_001605985.2 Dendrobium catenatum | reverse complement strand
CTAACAATTACATTCCTTCTTCTTTATTTTATTTTTTGAAGAAGGAATGTGATTACTATCTTTAGTAGCTTGTATTTTCTTTATCTAAATTTAACTTAAAAAAAAAAATTATTACAATACTATCCAGCTCCCTCAAACTAATCTTAGAAATAAAGTTAACTTTAGAATGTTAACCTATTTTTTAACATTTATCTAAGTGTGATAGCTAAACAAATAGGTGAACACAAAGTTCATAAAATAACCACATAATGCAAACCAAACTATAGTGGTTTAATCACCATGAAGCCTACATCCACTCCCCTATATTCTTTTAATAGATAAGTCTCT
>NW_021385660.1:0-893 GCF_001605985.2 Dendrobium catenatum | reverse complement strand
ATACGTATTTTTCGGAGCAAAAATGGATTTTTTATGAGTTTTTGAAGAAATCTGGCTTTAAAAAAATTTTAAAATAATAAAAAAAAAATGGCGGGACCCGGTTTGCCACGTGGCGCGCGTCGGTTGGCTCCCACGGTTCCGGAGGCGGCGGTCAGCCACGTGGCATCACTTAACCACGTAGACATTGATCCGAGCCGTTGATTCCGCGCGGTTTGGAATCAACGGCTCTGATCGAGCCGGACGGTTTGAGATCAAGCGGGAGCCGATACACGGGAGGATAGGCTAGCGGTGTGACCAGATCATGGCCGTCGATCTCGAGATCGACGAACCAGATCAATGAGACGGCGAACCCGAGCCCTAGGGGTGTATTTGGTCTCGTTCTCCCAAACGGCTTAACCAAACTCAATAAAATTTTAGATCTAGCTTCTACTAATGAAGAGCATCCGTGGGGGCTATATTTTGCGTTCTAAAAAGCACTTATTGAAAAGCTATTTAACCCTAAGTGTTCTAAACTAGGGTTTGCGATATACCTCAATCCACACGGTGGATTCGGGCGATCTTGGGCTTGTTGGACTCGTGGAATCCTCTAGAACAATTCTTCTCTTGAACTCCAACTCTAAAACGGTCTGGATCGAACGGGATTCCTCCAGGGACGAAAATAGGCTCGGTCTCGCCGGGATCTGGCCGGCGGCGGCTCGAGGCGGTCGGGTTTTGGTCGGGGAAGGTATGGAAAGGGTCCAGGAGTCCTCTCACAAAATCCCAGAGCTTATGGAGGTCTAGGGAGATAGAAAGAAAAAAAAAAGTCCCTCCAAAACCTAATTTCTCTCTATTTAAACTCCTAGACCTAATAGGAACTGCTCGGATCGAATCATGATCGAATTAGGAGGGAAATA
>NW_021385659.1:0-297 GCF_001605985.2 Dendrobium catenatum | reverse complement strand
ATCTTTTGGACAACAGAAGCAGAATCATGTATTCATTTTTAATAAAGTTTGAAGATTAAGTTATCATCTAATATTAGGGGTAACTTTTGGCGCAGCGGATTTGATGGCATATATGGCTGGAGCCAGACAACCCTTTCCTTGAAGCTACGAGGTTTGATGTTTGATTCATCGAGCTCTCACTCTTACATGCAACTTTGCTTATAGGCAACCATCAATTTTTTGTTCGTCTCTGCGTGCAACACTAAATCTGTGAGACTTATGGATGAATTAAATAGTAGAATGATCTGATTATTCTTT
>NW_021385658.1:0-313 GCF_001605985.2 Dendrobium catenatum | reverse complement strand
TTTAATTGAACAAATTGATAGTTATTTTGGGTATTGACAACATTCTGATCTCAACAGAAAAGTCCGTTTTACGATCGGACGTCGCTTGGACAATTTCGTGCTTTAGTTTCGGGTGTCGGTCATCTCTTTTGATCGATTTCGTCTGATTTGGCTGCGATAGATCTCTAGTTAGGTGAATTCGACGCTCCGATCGTAACGACAGTGTCCATTTGGCAATCGGATGTCATTTGACACTTAAAGTGATGCATTCCCTCATCAATTTTTGCCTTTTTGTGAGCTTTTGCATATACGGGTCAACAATGGTTCAGAGTGG
>NW_021385657.1:0-316 GCF_001605985.2 Dendrobium catenatum | reverse complement strand
GAAGACTGAAGACCAATATCCCACTCAAAGTCATTTACATCACAGGATGATGCCATCTCCATCCCTTCTCTCACGCATGTGATTGAGTGCTTGATTTTCTTTTCTCAGTTTCTCTTTAACACCCTAGAGCCTCCGAATGCTGGTATGAGCCACGCATGTTGATTCAGCCCTTCAGACCTTTCTTCCCTTTGAGTAGGATTTCCTAGTCTATACCTATATGCCAATCCCACCTTAGGAAGGGATAATATATGATACTTAATCGAGAGTTTTCTCAGGCTGCGGCCTGGGATGTAATTAACCACGGGGGCTTGCGCCC
>NW_021385656.1:0-301 GCF_001605985.2 Dendrobium catenatum | reverse complement strand
TGATTTTGCTTCGAGATTCTTTCTCGATCAAGAAGATCAAAGTCATGGTGGGAGTGTTCTATCAGATGAACCATAGTAATTCTCTTGATCATGAAGAGTTTATTGAGTATTTAAGTGTCTTAATGATGTCAGAATTGAGTGATCTTGAGCTCGTTGGATTCATATCATCAAGCCGCTCGATTTGATTATAAGCATGTCATATTTGGATATTTCTTGGTAGTCCAATTAATACTCTAAAGCTTTCAAATTAACTTTAGACATTTGATTTGGGCTCAGATTGGATCAAATTTGATGTCGTTGG
>NW_021385655.1:0-263 GCF_001605985.2 Dendrobium catenatum | reverse complement strand
ATTTTTTCACCTTGAGAACAAGGTGGGTATTTAGGAGGGGGGTATTGTTAGACCGGTCCCTGAACCTGGACCAGTCGAGGTCTATAGAAGAAGGAAAACTACTTCTGCCTCCACAGGAGCTCAGCCCCCTTTGGGAGTGCATTAATGTAGTAATAAAGAGGGGGTTAAGAGGGAAATTCAAATTAATGGGGTTATTTGGGTATTTTACTATTTTCGTGTTGCTTTAAGTAAGCTTGTAAACCTAGGGTTGGGTATTATCTCTG
>NW_021385654.1:0-222 GCF_001605985.2 Dendrobium catenatum | reverse complement strand
CGACCCCACGTAGTGGGATAAAGGCTTGATGTTGATGCTGCTGTTGTTGTTGTTGTTGTCGTGTATTCTTCTTCTCAACACCTTCTAACTGCTGAAAATCACGTAATTCAAAATTCCTCAAGATTTTACTGTCTTACTGTGGGCTCCGAAAATTCAGCCCCGGCCTCCGCTCGCTCTTCTTATTTGGCGAGGGAGTTTTAAAGAACTAAGTTCCGAGGTAAA
>NW_021385653.1:0-218 GCF_001605985.2 Dendrobium catenatum | reverse complement strand
ACGCAATAAAGGCGTGTATAGGCGGTTTTCCGGTCCGCCGCATACAACGACGCGAGAATCTGAGTTTAGAAAATTCATACTTCGCGAGGAATGTCGGTGTCGGCCTGAGGATCGAGGGATGAGGCACATTATTTTTATCTTATTATAATTAATTACATTTGATAATAATAAATTATGATTTAAAAAAAAAATTAATTATAATTAACAATTAATTATAC
>NW_021385652.1:0-255 GCF_001605985.2 Dendrobium catenatum | reverse complement strand
CCCCTTGCTATAAAAAATCCTGGCTCCGCCACTGCCTATGGCTACAGATACTTTGCAGAACTGGTTACTCTTTGCACTGGCTCATTATAGGAGGAAGGTTGAGCTGCAATATTAAATTTGACTAAAAAAGCTTATGACCGTAGAGTTAGTGTTTAATATCTGAGCTATTGACAAAAATCCAGCATGTAGAGAAAATGTTGTGAGAGACGGAATTTTTTTATGTGGAAAAATTCAAGAAAGAGGAAAAATCATGAG
>NW_021385651.1:0-344 GCF_001605985.2 Dendrobium catenatum | reverse complement strand
TATATCACCACCGCCACAAAATTCGTTAATATTTTGGTAAGAAGCATCCCAAAGAAATTCAAGAACTCATATATCTCCACGCATAAGGGTAACCGCAGCCCCAGCACCATATGGTCGACAGGAAAGACCAACTACCCATCCAACATCGAGTTAATTCGCTCGCCATCCACCACCGCTCTAACAATGAAACCAGCATGATAAAAGTATTATGATTTGAATACATACTTAATATACTCATTAATTAGTTGAGTCTTGGGCAAGTTCATCTCATTGAGAAACCTACTCGTGCACTTGCACAACCCAAATATTCAGGTGTAAAAATTAGGATTAGAGGAAATAAAATA
>NW_021385650.1:0-237 GCF_001605985.2 Dendrobium catenatum | reverse complement strand
ACTATAGGGGCTTGCGCCTATAGGAAACCAGAACTCAAATCATAAAGTCCTCGCAACATGAGGGCGAAATCTCTGGGTAGTGTCTTATCTAGAAACCCATCTGCCTTCCAAAATTTACCCCGGAACCTATTCCATTAAAACTCCCCTCGCACAAAACAAGAAAAGAAATCGCGCGGCGGGGAGGCCGGGGCCGAATTTTCGGAGCCCACAGTGATATGTTAAATAAATGTTTTGTAA
>NW_021385649.1:0-326 GCF_001605985.2 Dendrobium catenatum | reverse complement strand
GCTAACTTATACATATATCTTTCTCCCTCCTTAGTATCTAATATATTATATAAATCACTAAAAACTAAGGTCTTTGCATCGCATATTGCTTTCTTAGATTCCTTACGAGCTTCTTTATATCTTTCCCAATTTTCAGAATTTTTAAAATTAAACTAATTTTTATAACAAATCTTCTTATTCTTAATCATTTGGATTCTACCACCAACTATTTTTACTATTAGGAGCTTTTCTCTTTAATACTCCAAGCACATCTTTTGCAATATTCTTAATATCAGTAGCCACTTTTTCACACATAACATTAGCATCCTCATACACAGATAAAATCT
>NW_021385648.1:0-285 GCF_001605985.2 Dendrobium catenatum | reverse complement strand
AGACTTATAATTTTATTAAAATAAATTTATAGTTTTAAAATTTATTTAAAAAAAGGTATAAGATGTAATTAATAAATAAAATTTTGCATTAATTTTAGATTATACTATTAATTATCATTAAATTTGAATCACGACAACATGCATAACTTTTTCTAAGGAATTTTTTTGGTAGATGGATTTAATGAGGATTTAGGCTTGGTTGGGACAGTTGTTACTTTCTAAAACAATTTTTTAGGACATAAATGTCTTGAATTAGAAATTTTTATACTAAAAAATTGTTTAGAA
>NW_021385647.1:0-205 GCF_001605985.2 Dendrobium catenatum | reverse complement strand
ACAATACAATCAGTTTAAAAATTTTAACTTTTAAACACTCCCCCGATGTGTGTGTATAGTTACTCAATTACAATCATACTCTCTCAGACTCAATAAAATGAAAAATACATACTTCATTTACAACAAACCCTAAACTAATATGATTTGAAGTCTTCAAAAATCTAGAGTATGATTACCCAGAAATGTTAGTACACACAAAATAATA
>NW_021385646.1:0-1852 GCF_001605985.2 Dendrobium catenatum | reverse complement strand
CTCCTAAGTAGACCCTGGCTCCATGAATACTGAATGGTGCCTTCAACCTTACATTAGTGTATCAAATACTCTCAAGAAGGTGTAGAGCATTACATCAAAGGTTATTTGCAACTAGTTTTGATTCAAGAAGGTAGTATATACGAAGATGCTTCATACTATCTACCTAAGAAGTAGAATATTTTCTCTAAAAATTTAAAATTAGCTAAATTAGAAGCAAAAGAAATAAAATTAGAGAAAGAAAAGTGAAAAAGAAAAAAAGAAGTAAAGGGAAAAGAACATTCTGATCTCGAACATAATGTTCTCTGCTCGCCAACCCCTCCTGGACAAAGAGGTGGTAGAATGACACAAAGATCTAGAGGAACAAGTTGAGGATGGAAAAACCAAATGATACGAGAAAATGAAAATTAATATATACAAAAAAGTGAGCCTATATTACATACTGATTTAGAATCCAATTTGAATGAAAAATCTTCTGTGTTTGAGAAAGACCCCACAGACTGTTGAATATAGAAAATTCACGAATCAGCCATTATTTGAGATTTCTATAGAAACAGATAGAGATTAGGATAGGGTACAAGTCACTATGGAATGCAATTTTAACATATATACCATGGAGAAGATAAAAAAGTATGTGAAAAATCTTATCTTAAATCAACTATTCCAAAATGATGTAAAAAGGTTCGAGGTGAAAACCTCCCTTCCTTTAAGCGCGACACTAAAGCCTACATATTTGTACCTTACATCAGTAAACCCCCTACAAAAGATGTAACCCTCAATGATCTTTTTATGGATAAAATAATAGAACGTCATTTGATAGGAACTCAAGTTATGTAAATAAATTTGTTAAGTAAGGTTTAATACCTTCAAATTGGGCTAGAGGAGAAGCCCGATAATTAGAAAACATGTGGAATAAAACATATCATAAATACACATAAAGATTGGGTGTTGGTTTTACTACTCTACATTGTCTAATGTCTGTGAATATTTCTTAGTATTATTAAAAAATCTAAAGTTCGATAATCTCTTTTTGGAGAACGTTAAATCTTCTAATAGTCTCTATTTTAAAACTTTAGATGATATGGATGACTCTAAAGTTGAGGATGCACCTCTTGAACTTATAGATGAGATTAAATCAATGATAAAAAATTTAAAAGAAATAAATTTGGGCACCGAAGAAGTCACTTGTTCTATATTCATAAGTTCTTTATTGAATGAGAATGAGGCGAACAACCTAATCGAGTTATTATCAAATTTTAGAGATTGTTTTGCAAAGAGTTATAAAGAGATGCATTGGTTGTCCCTAGATATAGAAGTTCATAAGTTAGAAATTCAACTAGACATGGTTCCAATGAAACAAGCATCTTGATGGATGGGACTCAACATTGATAAATAAGTTTTAATCAATGTTGGCTTTATTTGGTAGGAGAAATATCCAACCTAATTTGTTAGCATTATCCTAATCAAGAAGAAGAACGTTCAGATATGCTTATGTATTGATTTAAGATAATTGAATAAGTCTTGTCCTAAAGATGAGTTTTTTGCTTCCTATACCAGAACTTATGGTAGATATCGCTTCCTCACATGTGACATTTATCTTTATGGACTTTTCATCTAGATATAATCAGATCAAGATGTATGCCAAAGATGAAAAGTATACATCATTCAAAATGGTTATAGGAATCTACTACTATAAAGTCATGTCATTTGGGTTAAAGAATGTTGGAACAACTTATAAACAAGAAAATGATGATGATTTTTTACAAACTTAACAACTAGTAGGTGGAGTGTTATGCTAATGATCTGGAGTGTTATGCTAATGATCTAGTCATTAAAAGTCTCGAAGGAGATGACC
>NW_021385645.1:0-359 GCF_001605985.2 Dendrobium catenatum | reverse complement strand
AACCTGACACTATTCGGGTCAATCGGAACCCGACCCGTTTGCAAAAGGGTATGTTTTTTTTAACACGAACCCGACCTGCTTCTGGTTCAAGAACTCAGGCCTCTAACACAATAATGTCGACAGCGGCAGCCAGTAGCTTCGTATCTAAGAATGTGAAGCTGCAGCGGGGATGCGACACGACGTGGCAACAGGGAAGCGATGCGGAGAAGGCGGGTTAGCGACGCTGCACGATAGGCATACTTACGCTGACGTGGACGAGACATGCGAGTCGCGACGACTCATGATTGGCCTTGCGACGTGTGATTGGCCTTAGACAGTTATGGTCAACGACGATCAAATGTGGTCACGTGGGCAGCTCG
>NW_021385644.1:0-205 GCF_001605985.2 Dendrobium catenatum | reverse complement strand
TGCCTCTCTAGGGAGGATCTCCTCTGGGATGTCCTCCATCTTTCCCCTACTCTTACCCCTTCCTAATAACCCTTCCTTCTCTGCTGATCTTCTGTGACGCCCCAAGATCTAACTTGGAAAGAATCACAATCAATTCATTAAAACCATTTACCAGAGCTATTTATAACTTCAATGTACAAGTCGATTCAAACATCAAAAGATCATA
>NW_021385643.1:0-220 GCF_001605985.2 Dendrobium catenatum | reverse complement strand
CAAAATGTCAAAGCTCGACTTGAACAAAGGTTTCCTCTCTCACCTCTCTGTTTGACATGTCTTTTTGATGTTGGCCACACTCACCAAAGGAAGAAATGGGTAGAGGTACCAACGGAAGAAGGGTAGTCAAAACTACTGATGCAATAAAATTGATGCCGTTATTAAAGATGGAGAGAGAAATCTAGTCCCACCGGGCGTGCCATTCTTTGTTGGTGGAATT
>NW_021385642.1:0-251 GCF_001605985.2 Dendrobium catenatum | reverse complement strand
TGATTTGGATACCCCAATATTGATCATTCAAACTTGACATCTATTCCAGATCCAGAAATCCAGACTCAAATCCAAAGCCCTAAGACCTTGTCCTAAACACCCTTTTCAGAGATTTTTCAAACATTTCAAAACCCAGTCAAATGGCCTCTGATTCAGGGTCTATCACTTACAATTTGATAAGACATGTCTCTAAAGGTTACCTCCCAACTTTGACCTCATTCTGAGGTCTCTAACCCTAGAATCTGAATTAA
>NW_021385641.1:0-274 GCF_001605985.2 Dendrobium catenatum | reverse complement strand
GTCAAAAACCCGCTGAAATTTCCGAATTTCAGCCGCCTACGGTTTCAAATCGACGCTCTGATACCAATTTGATAGGAAATACTTGAGTTCGCAAGTAACCCTAAGGTAATACTTGAATTCGCAAGCAACCCTAACCCAAATCGGTGATTAAACAGCGAGAGTACCGCTGTTCACAGCAAGAAAACAGCAGAAATCTGCTGTTTACAGTAGGAAAACAGGAAAACAGCACAATCCAGAGAAAACTGAGAGGAAAACTCAATGCAAGACTTGTATT
>NW_021385640.1:0-475 GCF_001605985.2 Dendrobium catenatum | reverse complement strand
CTTGATATCCAGATGTTTTAGAGTTTCATTCCCCTTTTGTTTGACAACTACTGAGGCCAACCTTACAGCTTTGGAAGGGGGTACCGAGGGTCTACCAACAGAATGGCGGCCTCTCTCGGACCCAATCAACACAATACCCTCCGTCTTGGAAGAAGAAGGGCGTGGCGCCCAGTGGTATCCATCAACTAGTACTGAAGTGGTGGGCTGTCTAACATACTTCTTATTTCACCTAACAAGTTATGGAGTTAGATTCTTCGCCTCAGACGCCTCTTCTTTTAACACTTCTTTTTGTAAGCGATGAGAGATCACTCCCTTCAACTGTTTCATGTACTGCTCCTTTGTTTGCCCAGATTGTGCAGCATAGGTATGAATTATGTTTCTCAAAGCCCTTATTTTCTACAGATGCTTTTCTTTTGGAGTCTTTCTAGTCGAGTAGTCGACTGGGCATGGTGGGGAACGGGCTATCCTAGCTATC
>NW_021385639.1:0-249 GCF_001605985.2 Dendrobium catenatum | reverse complement strand
AAAGTGAGATGGCTAATAATAGTTTACCGCAGTATCCTGTTGATTTATCCTGCTCCAAAAAAATACAAAAAAAATAAAAAATAAAAAGTGAAGGGGCTATGTAAGATCTGAATAAGATATGTAGGCCACCTAATTCAGACAGTAATAATTTAAGGTAAACGCGAGAACGGGGGAGGATGTGGACCCATTAGCAATGTAGGAAGTTGAAAAGTTGGCCAAGCAATAAAAAATCCTGGAGAGATTGACGAA
>NW_021385638.1:0-287 GCF_001605985.2 Dendrobium catenatum | reverse complement strand
CAATCTACCCACCTTAAGAAAAATGTCGTCCCCGACAGTTCCCTTAAGGGCGCGGATGCAGAAATCGACAAACAAATCCGTCCAATCAAAACTCAAATCAAATCGAATCGAATCAAAATCAAAACTCGTTGAAATCCATACAGTCATACAGTTCATTCAATCACATGTCATTCAAATATGTATAAAGAATGATGCACTTGAAAACATCCATTCTACCAAACTATCAATCAAATCCTTTCACTACACTTGATATGATACCAATCTGTGACGCCCCAGGCATCCATAGT
>NW_021385637.1:0-304 GCF_001605985.2 Dendrobium catenatum | reverse complement strand
AAGGGCCGAACTTTGTAAATCTTATATGCTCATAAACCTAAGGGTCGAGCTAAACCCACGAGGTTCAATAAGCCTAAAGGCGAAACCTCCAAAATCTTATATGCTCATAAACCTAAGGGTCGAGCTAAATCCATATAGTTCAACAAGCCTAAGGGCCGAACTTTGCAAATCTTCTATGCTCATAAACCTAAGGGTCGAGCTAAATCCACAAAGTTCAATAAGCCTAAGGGCCGAACTTTGCAAATCTTATATGCTCATAAACCTAAGGGTCGAGCTAAACCCACGAGGTTCAATAAGCCTAAAG
>NW_021385636.1:0-585 GCF_001605985.2 Dendrobium catenatum | reverse complement strand
TGCATTTTTTTCCCCTCATTGTTATCCTCTAAAACTTTCTCCAAAACAGCATAAGTATTAATATGGGTTTCTAACGTAGTAGATTCAGTGTCAATCTCCTTATTATAAGGTTTCAAAGTAGGCTGAGAAGCATCTTGTCCCTCCAACATTTCAAGGTTCCCATGCTTGGTGATTTCTCCCCCAACCAAGTCAGTTGTTTTTTGAATTTCCTCAGACTTTTTTTTTAAATGCGGATGAGCAACAAAACACTCCTGAAATGCATGGCCATGAACTTTACAATGCAAACAAAAATCAGGCACTTTTTCATAATCAACTTTCTGTAAATAACCACATTTATCAGAACCAATCCATATTTCTTTAGGATGCTTTTTGGTAATATCGATTTCCACAAGAACCCTCGCAACAGAGGGTCTAGACCTATTAGCAGTAGCCTGATCAATTTGCAGAGGACGGCCGAAAATAGAACCTAAAGCATGAAGAACATGATTATTGAAAAAGTGCAGCCTTAAATTCGGAAACGAAATCCATATAGGCACTATAGGGGATTCTTCTTTCACATCAAAAAAAGGAGTCCATTTAAGTAAT
>NW_021385635.1:704-5675 GCF_001605985.2 Dendrobium catenatum | reverse complement strand
ACTCTCCGTGTCACGCACCATCTCCATTCCTTACTTTCCCACAACATTCCTGTTGACCACCGTCGCTTCTTCACTCATCTCCCCGACAGACACCACTGAGCCTTCTTCCTCCTCGATCTCCTTTTCCTCCACCGCTCCTTGGTCAAAGGGTGACGAGGGGGTGACCGGTGGGTCACCACCACCTATTATGCCACGAAAGAAGCCCCGTCCAACTACAGTCGACCGAGATTTCTCCGATCCAAGAGACGAGTGCAGATACCCTCTCCAATCAGGCCTGGCGCACAGAATTGTTTTCGCTTCGATAATCAACCTTTTGAATCGCCTTTCGAAATTGCTTGAGAGGACAGAGTGAGTTGAGAGCAATGAGAGAAAGGGAGATATGGAGCAAAATTGGAACCATTTCTTGATTTCATGCGTGTCTCACCTTCGCGCAGCAAGGCCATGCTCTCTTTCTCTGTCATCGTTCCATATTATTATCGGTGTCTCGAAGAGATATGTGAGGGGAGATGAGGGGGAAGAGAGATGACGAGATGATAGTAGAGAGAGAGAGGAAGATGTGAGAAGGGGGGAGGGGGAGAACGGAGGCTTTCATCATCTGGTTTGGGAGGTCGTGCGGCTAGACCTCCGAGTAGAGCTGGATCTTCTAGATCGGGTGGATCTGAAGAAGGTCTGGATGCTGGGAAAGAGCGGGTTCCCTCGTCTGAGCTAGAGAGGGAGGTTCTTGTTGGAGATCAGGTGTTGGATGTACAGGTGGTGCCATTGCAGGGGTCTTCTGATCGTGAGGATGCGATGGAGATTCTTGGGGGATCTGAGGCTGAGGACTTCATTAAGGAAGTGGCGGCTAGTATGGGATCTACGGATCGGCTAAAGGAGGTGGCTTCCGTTGTGACTGAAGAGATTATGCAGGAGGTTGCGAATGGCTATTCTTCTGATGGAATATTGGTTGCTGGTGACCGAATGAATCAAGGTGATATGGCTATTGATCCTCAGATGGCAGGAGAGATGGAAATTGAGAAGGTAAATTTGCCTGCTGCTACGGAATCAATTGAAGTAAGTAAGGTAGTGGAGAATCCCATTTTTGAACATGATAAGCCTTTATTCACGTTTGGGCGGATGAGTTGTATTGGAGACCTGGCGAAGATGGATATGGTTCCAGTTGATAGTGATGCAGGTCTGAATGTTGTACGTGGCAAGAGTAGTCTTAATTTTAGTGTTCTGGATAAAATACCTGAGGTGAATGGTGTACAGCCAATTAGGGGTGATATTGCTGGTCTTGGAGGCAATATCAAACTTAATTCTCCAGGACGCGCTTCTGGTGTTTATGGAAATAATCAATCTAAAGAGTTTCCTTCAATCCAAGCATGGCAAAATCTGGCTGCTGTGAAGGCAATTAAGAAAGAATTTGTTGATACGGGAATTGGTAGGAATGCATGGAAGAAGTCCCCTGCTATTAAACTTAATTTGAATGAAGATGCTGGCGGTTTTTTGCGGGAAGATGGCTAAGTTAAATTGGATTTGGGTAAAGCTAGGGGTAATATTCAGAAGTTGAGCAGAACATTGGTTGGCAGCCTATTGGGCAGGCGTCTTCCTTTTTGGGTTGTGCAAAATAAGTTGCAAAGAAAGTGGAGTCATCTTGGTTTGACTCAGATTACGCCATTGGGATCTGACTGCTTTCTCTGTTGGTTTTTGAATATGGAGGCTAGGGACAATGTTCTTATTGGAGGCTGTGGTATGTAGCTGGTCAGATTATTGGGGTGGAGCAGTGGTCAATAGGGATTTCTTCTAAATCTTTTAGAGGATTTACGTCTCCTGTGTGGGTAAGACTTCCAAACTTACCGTTAGAATATTGGGATGAAGCTAATCTAGCTAGGCTGGCTAGGGGCATTGGGGAGCCATTATTAATGGATGAGCAAACCATGCTTTGGAATAGATGTGCATTTGCGCGCATCTGTATTAGACTGGATTTATCTAAGAGATTACCTAAGGGTATTTGGGCTCATGGTTTGGAAGGTATGAGTTGACCTCATTATTCGAGGTCAATTTCCCTGCTTTCTTCTCTTTACTTGCATAAACTGCTAGGAATGGTACCGGTCGAGGGAACAAAAGGACAAGGAGCTAATGACGTCAGTCGCCTCTATCCAGCCGGGTAGAGGTGCTACGGGCAGAACCACCGGGTCGTAGCCCCCGGTGACTGTGAGTATTTCTAAACTTAAAAAACCTTTAGGGACACCTTGATGTGGTATGCGTGAATCATTCCCTTAGCTCCCTGTAGTAACTTCAATTTAATTAGAATTACTTTTTGTATTTAGATCCTCAAACTTCTTTTATATATGCGCAAAGTCCTAAGGGTTAGTAATAACAATTTTTTTACCCATACAACAGTAGTGACACTTAAGGACAAAAATTAAGGAATGAGTCTTAGAAAATCTAGACTTAGGATATATATACACCTTAGGATAAAAACATATAACATAGAAAACTTAATGACACCTCACACTAGAATTAGTGAATATTTTTAAATTAAAGTTCAATCAATTAGAAAACTTTAGCCAATAATTGATTTAGGACATATCAAAACCACACTTTCTAATACACACACTTAGAATTGTTTGTTAGGATAACCGACTTTAGCTTTAGGTTAGGCCGGTGTTTATTTCCTTATTGCACTGTGACGGGCTTTTTCTTGAGTTTTATTGCATGTTGGTTGTAAAAATATTGGTGTGTTTGTTTATTTATTTTTACTGCACTCTGTGTTGTGATTTGATTAACGATTAGATTACCCATAGGTTAGGAGTGATCTTGATTGTTAATATGATTTTCTGCAGGTGGCCACACTCGTGCAGGGTAGAAAAGGGGGCTAATTAATCAAAAAAATTATATAAATGCTATAGGTGCTTCAACTGCTTAGCCCCCAAAATAAAAAAGAGTGTGGCCAAGTGTGGCTAATTGATTTAATTTAAATGCATATATATATAACTGCTTGGGATGATTTTTGCTTAGGATAACCCTGCAGGTGGTCTAGATATTCTTTCTTTTTCTGTGAAATGTAATGTAAATATAAATGTATTTGAAAATTATCATAAATGTGAAAGTGATTTTGAAAGTGGGATATTACATCCAATTTGGAATCCAAAGAAAAGAGAATATACCTTAAAAGATTATTCTCTTTTATTTGGAAAGCCAAATTAGGATGATTCAATATCCAAATAGAAAAGAAAATAGCCCTCTTAGGGATGAGTTTTCTTTTCATTTGGATATCCAAAATTTTTCGGACCCGAGAAGTTCGTAAAAGAAGAAAAGATAGAACGAGAAGATTGAAGTAAGAAGATGAAGAAATAAAGATTCAAGGAACAGTATATCCCATTTCAAAAATCACTTGCTACTTTCTTAGGATTAGAATCCGGGTTTGTTGCCAGTGTTGCCCGGCCACTTTACTTTTCTGCAAATTCTGGGTATAATATGGATATTGGACATTTGATATTATAATTTTGAATTATTTAATTTGTTTGTTTACATTGTTTGTGCAGTAGCTTTTTTTAGGGCCCTTGTATGTCGTGTTTTGTTTTAGCCTAGATTCGAATCGGAGAGATTTTTTTCGTAAGGGTACGCTAAAAATTCTTATTATTTTAACTTGAAATCTATAAATTAAATTTTTTAGGCTCAATACATAGTAACGTCTAACATGAATCTTAAGAAGTAAGCTCCGAGCGCGCCGAAGTAACATAAGCTATTATTACTTCTTTCCTTTTTAGCACCTCCCGCCTGCGAGTTTCTTGGCAGACACTTGACCTATAGAGGTTTATGTTCATGTTCAAGGCGAAGTTTGCAATCTTCCTAGGGAAAATCTATTTTCTAAGCCTAAATTTTTTTAAACACATTACATTATTATATTTTATGCATTCTGAGTGAATTAGCGGCATCCATTGCATTTTAGATTACAATTTTAAAAAAGAGCGGTCATAAAAATAATTAATTGCATTCTAGACATTTTCACCCTACGATAAGTCAAGGGCCAACTTTAGGAACTAGTCTTAGATGCGCCCCTAATTATCATCGCCTCTATAATATACTTTTTAAGCCAACGTCTATTAAAAATCCAAATTTAGCGAAAACAATGTTCTTTCAATAATATAATAAAAAGGTTTTTCGTAAATCTCTATATAGGTCCTTTTTAAAAGCAGCAGCCATTTTTATTTGTGCATTAACGTTAGCTGGATAGCCTAGATCTCTCCCACTCCCCCCCCCCAGCCTTCTTAGTTGAGCCATTGATGAGAAGAGCGAATTTACTTTGGCATGTATAACAACCATATGTGTAATAGAATAAACACAACAACTCTTCAAGATTCTTTAGTTATTCGGTCAATTAATGCCAAATTTTCTATAATTTTAAATAAATGTCTCAACTAATCAAATGTCATAATTTTATTCCTACAGTATTGAGCCCTTAATTAGGCTTTTCCATTGAGGCCAGGTACCATTTTATTATTTCCCATCAGTCAAATCAAATCCACACAGGTATCTTCACCTTACAATCACACTAATATTCTCATGGGAATAATAATTAGCTCTCAGTTTATAATAAATATTGCAATTTACTAAGAGACTAACATTAACTATTGCTGTGCAAAGACAGTGAAAGACAACCACTTGAATACAATAATTGCGTTAACTCTAAATATACGAACAAGTTATAAGATAAGAGACCAGGAAATGGCTATAGCAAAAACATTTAGTGTTAGGAATTAGTTCACTTTAAATAGCATCATCGGTGCCACCTCTATTATATACCACCATATCACAAGATTGTCTTTTTGTGTTGTCTTATTAAATAGTTGTGTTAGTCTGAAATAGGGAGTTCCATCACTTGTAGCAAAATTTTAGCTCTTCTCCACTAATTACATTCCCTCTAATTTCCTCTTATAGTAGTGTAGAGTAAATTTAAATCCATTTATTAAGAGAAGAACCAGATAA
>NW_021385635.1:0-604 GCF_001605985.2 Dendrobium catenatum | reverse complement strand
TGTAGTACACAGCACAACCATATAACAGAAACCCAATATCCCTACCTCCAGATTTGCTCTCCAACATAACCTTAAACTCATCAAGGCAAGCAAACCGAGGAGTCACAAACCCCCAACTGTCTAGAGCCTGTAGAATAGCCAGCAGCTGCTTACACTTTGTTGTAACATGGTCCAAATCTTCAATCAGGCAACATCTAACAGGACAATCAACATCTACCTCAAAACCACGGTTTTGCAACCAGCAATTTGTTGGCAAAGCATTCTTATAAACTCTCCACCAGAAAATTCTTTCACGTGGCTTAAATCCCTGTTTAAAAACTGCAAAACACAGGTCAGCCTCTTCATAAAAACTGCTGTTGTAAACAATGGTAGAAATGGTTGATCCAATAGGAGATTTCACCAGTTCCAAGGCATCATCTTCCAAATCATTCCAGATTTTGATTTCACAAATTCTTTCAGCTAAGGATTCCCCAAAGCAGCTTCGTAGCATATCTTTATCCCAGATTCTGTCCATGCCAATAAAATCTGATACCCGCAACTCCTCAATTGCAGCAATATCACAAAATGTAGGCCATCTTGAAATAAATCTATCCCAAATCCAAAC
>NW_021385634.1:0-201 GCF_001605985.2 Dendrobium catenatum | reverse complement strand
AATAGACACTAGGCAAATGGCACACTTGTTCAATCCCTCTAATGACTTTATTTATTTTGGTTCAGTCAAAATCAGATGTAGAATTCAAAGTATGGGCTCTAACTCTTTAAGTTCTTAAATGCAAAATGATTATGAAATCTTCCTTAGTGATTTCAACCTTCTTTTTAAAAACATAAAAAGTGATCCTACTCTCATCCTCAC
>NW_021385633.1:0-286 GCF_001605985.2 Dendrobium catenatum | reverse complement strand
CATATTCCGCGAGCAGTACACGTTTTACATTTGCGAGAAGTTCATTTTACCCCCACACGTCTGCACGAAGCCTTACAGCGTTGTTTTGATCATCTTCTTCGCCAAGACGCCTTCGAGCAAAAGATTTGGACAAAATATCACATCTCCTCAGCTCATGCCCACAAAGTGCGAGCAAGAACAATCTGCGCAACTGTATTTTCATCTTTGTGCCTAGAATTTTTATCCTTCGAACCTAAAAAATCTTGAACAAACACCAACCACATCCCTTGGTTCTTTTCCTTGCCTT
>NW_021385632.1:0-474 GCF_001605985.2 Dendrobium catenatum | reverse complement strand
GTGTACAAAGATAGGTCTTTCTTGAGCCAAATTCTAACCCTAGCCAAATTGAATCAAACAAAAGGCGGCATTCGGTCCCCCATGACCCAACGCACCTTCCATAGTTGGCCCATCCCATGGGTCAACTTGGGTTAGGAATTAAGCTAGCCCAAAGTGAAGAAAAACCATGATAGCTTAATCCATTTCTTAACCTAAGTCCCACAAGGCCAAAAGAGCTCATGCATTTCCTTTCCCTACACCTAGGGCACATACCCAGGCTAGCCCAACCCTTTGGTTAAATTAGGAAACCCTTAGGCCAGCCGAAAGTGACAAAAACCACTTTGACCCAATCCATTTCTCACTACAGGATACATTAAGGACAAATTTCCACTTATATTAAAAGCTCCTTGACTTAACACACCTCCCATAACAAAGCCACCTTCTAGCTTGACTTAGGTTGCACTCAGGCTGATCCAAAGTATTTAGGTTTTGGTC
>NW_021385631.1:20366-52566 GCF_001605985.2 Dendrobium catenatum | reverse complement strand
CGGGGCATATGAATTTTTGGCAAGTCGTCTTGAAGTCTAACTCAAAATTTTCTAAATGCAAGGAAATTTCGCGTTTGGTTCACTAAGATGGGTTTTCCTTTTTTTAAGATTAAGAAAGGTAAGCATATTCAAAAAAAAATGGCCAACGATGCCAAAAATAAAAGATGTACAAAGCGCCAAATTGAAAATTATAGAATACACAAAGTGTATCAAAAGATGCGCAGTACGCCAACCAATGGTCAAGAGGCATAAAATGATCCCACAAAAAGTTAATGCTTACCATTCTTAGACTTCTTAAAACATAAGAAAACCTTGATTTTCGATACTTGAGTTTTGAAAAATCTTGATCTTGATTCAACAAATTCATGCATTGATCTTCTATTAGATATATTTTATGGAATGAGCTTTGAAAAAATAATTATTTCTTCTCTAATTTGTTTTATGATTTAAGATATTAAATTAATAAGTTTTAAGCCTTTTAAAGAACTTGAGTTTGATTATCGAAATCTTGAATTTCTAACCTTACTGGGATATTGTTGTCAATCCAATTCTACTAAAATTTTTGATTAAAAACTAAGAGTTAACTTTCTCCATTTTAAGATTTTTCTCTAGATTGAAAGTTTCTTTTTTGTTTTCCTGAGCCTTCCTCTTTTTGATAATGTCAAAGGGGAAAACGTACTTTGATCCTTTTTTTCCTTCAAAAATTTAAAAACTACAAAAATATTTTATCCCCTATTTTTAAAAGGATTTTTCTAGTAGGGGGAGATTAGGAGAAATTACTTTTTTGAAAATTCAAATTGAATATGTTTTGCCATCATCAAAAGGAAGAGATTGTTACGGATCTATGGTTTTGATTTTGATGATAGCAATCATTCTTTATTTCTCTATGATTGCCTTATGTGCTAACGTTTCAGGTCCACACGTTCAAGACTGGCAATCTGAATCAGCTCAAGATTGGGTAGACTAGGTCTGTGTCAGTTTGTAATCTTTTTCCTTTTTGAGTCTGTTGTATTTAGTGTGGCTATAACTTGGTAGAAATCCTCTTGCTCCCTATATGATTTCTGCTTTGTAACATTGTCCGGATGAACGATAATATCGCCTTGATGCATGTCCAAAATCAGAAACCCTAATTAGCGGTCCTCATTAAGCAGCCTGTCACAGATGCCTGGACGATACTTGTATCGGCTAGACGATAAGCTCAAATTCAGAAAGAATCAGAACGCCATAGACAATTAAGGTATACTGTATTTTTAAACTATCGGCCAGGACGATCCAGGATCGGCCTGGACGAAATTACCAAATTATGCCTTAATTGATCCAGGAAATCAGGGAGCATTATGGTTGATTGATACGATCACAATCGGTCGGGACGATCGCATGATAGGCCAGGACATGGCATGGACGATATATATCGCCAGCTCAAAATAGGGCGATCTCAGACGATTGAAATCTGATTTTGAATAAATCGCAGACGATCGTAAGATCGCCTGGACGATTGTAACCAATTTCTTCTGATCGTCTCAAATCGTCCCGGCTAATGAGCTTATTTGTATTGAATGCGCCGGACGATATGCCTAACTTCCTGGACGATAAATATCGACAACTTGCATTAATGAGCTCGTTTTGAGAGCTTCATTTAAGCATTTGCATACACTTTGTAAGTGTCTTTGGCAGCCAATTATAGCTTCGTTCTTGTGGGGAAACTAGAAGAAAGAAGCTTGAAAGGGAGAGAGAAAGGGTGGAGTTTGGAGAGGGGAGAAGATCACTGGATGAGGGGACTCAAGGGAGTGTGGAGTGGGGTTCCACACGTTGTTCTGGTGAACTCGCACCTTAGTACCATCGGATTCAAGCTATCTCGTGATAAAGTTCACCAAAGAGAGAATCTCTTTGGTGTCAAGGACCCGCAACTCCGCCGCACCGGGAAGGTGAAGTGATTTTGTAAGGCTTCTCCGCCTAGCCGTGGGGCTAAAGGAGAGACACTAGTTTAGTGCAATACTTGGGGGTGCCTCCAAGGAGTGGACGTAGGTCAAGGTTTGACCGAACCACTATAAATCTGGTGTGTTCTTTCTTTTACTGTTTCTTCGTTTAATTTCCGCACTTTGATTGTGGGATTTGGTTTGTTTATTTTGGTTTTAAGGTTTTCCCAATCACCCTCTCTCATTAATTACTGTGGTCTAGTTCACATAGGGCCTAACATCCCTAACAAACTTTCAGTTATTAGCATCAGTCTCTTTGATCATTCAAATAGATCAAGAAGAGAAAAAACAAAGTATAGACTGACTCAACCCTAAAACCTATGCAATCTGAACTAGCTTCGTTTGTTCGTCCGATCTTCGATTCCTGAAAAGTTAGAAGTAATAGGAAGTCCAAGATAATCAATAGTGTTTGTCAATCATCAAAACATAAGTCATGAAAATAGATTTACAACAAATTATATTCTATCTTGTACCGCGCAAATACATTAGTACCGAGAAAAAAGTTTGGACTATTGATCGGAACTCCTCGGTACTTATAGGTATTGCTCGGTATGCTCCTTTTTTCTGTTTATTTACGTCGATTATATTCTATCTTGTATTGAGCTTATAGATAAGTACCATATGTGTACCGAGAAAAAAGTTTTGACTAAACTCGGTATTGATCGGTACTGCTCGGTATTTATAGGAATTGCTCGGTATGCACTCATTACACAGTGAGTCATAGAAAATCAAATAATTTAGTAATTATAATCGATCATAGTACATAGACTATCAGACGTTTAGATTTATCGGTATTGCTCGGTACTAATAGATATCGCTCAATATAAACTCATTGTAGAGTCGTACCGATCAATGATAAATATTTATTCATTGATAATAATTTATGAGACTTTGAATTATTTTTTCACAGGGGGTTTACAACTCTGAAAATGAAGCATATAATAAATAATGCTAATATGCGCATTCTCATGATTTTAGTATTCGAAAATAACATCATTCATTCTGGCTAAATTCATGAAAAATAAAATCAAAGGATTTTGTATGTTCCAAAGCCATATTCAAGTAGGAGACAGAAAAAAATAAGAAGGTCAAATTTCGAAAATCAAGCATAAGAACCGGATATCCAGTTATGGTTAGATTTGCGGTTAGTGAAGTTGGGATTTGAATGGAGAAAAAATCGGTAAAGAGTCAGAATCACGAATTGGCTAGACCAGATGATCAATATTTGCTGAGAGCATCTAGGAACATTAGTGATGAAAATGCCTTTATTCTGAAATCTATGTCTGAAGCTGGCATAAGAACAGTTAATGCATATTCCTACCTATTCGATGAGGTGGGAGGTATAGAAAATCTGGGATTCACAAAGAGGAAAGCATACAACTACATTCAAAAAGAGAGAAGAGCTAAAATTGAGAATGGAGACACTAATTCACTAATCAAATTATTTAAAAACCGAGCAGCTGCAGACAACATATTTGCATGGGATGTCTAAACTGATGAAGAAGATAGATTGGTAAATTTTTTTTGGGTTGATGGGTTGGGAAGAATTGATTATGACTGCTTTGAGGATGTCATTATTTTTTATACAAGTTACCGTCTTAACAAATATAATTTAGCATGTGCCCCTATTATTGGAGTTGATAATTATTGGTAAAATATTATATTAGGTGTGACATTTCTATCTAAGGAAAGAATTGAATCTTTTTCCTAGCTATTTCGAACATTTTTAAGAATTATGGATAACAAACACCCAATTACTATATTTACTGATCAGGATCAAGCAATGGCTAGGACGATAGATATTATATTACCTAATACACGACATAGGTTGTGCCAATGACATATATACAAGAAGGCTCCTTCCAAAGTATAGTGTTTTAATAGTAACAACAAAGTAAAAGGCCTATTTTATAGTTCTTTCAACAAGTGTGATTCTGAGGATGAGTTTGAGAGATTGTGGAATGAAATGATCAGAGAAGGGAACCTCCAGAGGCATCAATGGTTGAAAAATCTATACAAAATAAGGGAGAAGTAGTCTACAGCATTCAACAAAACTTATTTTAACCTTGACATTTTATGTAAACAATGTAGTGAGTCAACCAATTATGTTTGCCATGGTATTTTCAAGGCTACAAGTTCTACCACTGACTGTTTCCTGGGGTTGGAGAAAGTTATAAACACTTGGGGTAGGAATGAACAAGATGAACATTTTAGATGTAGTCAAATGAAAATACAACCTTACATGAAAAGTAGCCCAATATTAAAGCAAGCTACCAATTTTTATTCTAGAAATTTATATTCATTTTATGAAGAGGATTTCTTACATGGTCTAGGTGGGCTATGCATTGATCATTCTTCACCGGGCTCATCGACATTTTCCATCAAGAACATAGACCACATTTTTTATTCTCACAAGTGGATCGTTATGTTTAATTCTTCTAAAGGAACCATACAATGCAGCTGTGCAAAGTTTGAGATGATGGGTTTATTATGTTCTCATTGCATGAGAGTTATGAGGCAGTTGGATATTGTTAATATTTCACAAAAATATTTCCTCCCAAGATGGTCATCTATTGCTCGGAAATATTTATATAGTGGACGGAAGATCTTATCTATGAGAAACAATAGTTGCACATCGATTTTGAGATCCCGTAACATGATTTTTAGAAATTATATTTGCCGAATTATATATCAAATTAGCACAGAAGCACAGGTTAATGGATGCAGAATAATGTATGACGACATTTGCCATCCTCAAGCTCCACTAGCTTTCTTAACTATGATGACATTTGCCATCCATGCGGGATAGTGTACCTCTCGTATAAATCCAGCCTCCAAAAGTTTATCAACTTCCTCTTCAATGTCTTACTGACGATCTGGTGCAAAATTTTGCTTTTTCTAGATAACTGGCTTACATGCTAGATTTATGTTGAGGGAATGCATAACTATCTAAACTCCTGGCATATCTGCTAGACTCCATGCAAAAATATCTTGATTTCTACATATAAAATCTACGTATTCTCTTTGCTCCTTAATCGAGAGCATGGATTCGACCTGCACTATTTTGAATGGGTGCTCATCTGATATGGAGACACATGTAAGGTCTTCGATTGGGGAGCCTCCCAGAGGGACGTCCTAATTTTGAAGGTCAAATTTCTCATTACTTAAATAAATTGATGGGCATGGTTGTGCCTGTCTTAGATAACACAATTGTGCTATTTGTTGATTTCCACACACCATGCCAATCCCATGTGCGGTTAAAAACTTTATCTTGAGAAGTTGAATAGAGAGAATAGCTCCAAAAATTGATTGTAGTGGTCTCCCGAAGATAGCGTTATAAGCTGAATCTAACTTCACTACAATGAATTGGATTGGATGAGTAGCCTGCCGAGGGAATTCCCCAAGTGTTACTGGGAGGCTAATCGTCCCATCTACCTATACAGGTTGATTATCAAACCCATATAATGGTACTGCGGCTGGTTGGAGCTTTTCCGTAACCAGACCCATACTAAGAAAGGTGGAGTAATTTAGGACATCCACTGACCTCCTATTATCAACTAAGATCCTTTTAACATTGAAGTATGGATCGCCAATCCCTGTGTTAATTACAAGCGGATCATGATGAGAGGTCTGAATGCCCTCTAGATCAGCATCATCAAAGTTAATACAGTGATCAACACGATTCTTCTTTTATGCTGGCTCCTTGTTCACCGTAAGCAAGACTTGGTTTAATAATAATGGGCCCCCATCAATTTTATCGAACTCTCCAACCATTTGGCGATTATTTTGCGGCTATCTTTGTGTTGGTTGCCCCCTAGTAGGAGGAGTGTCCTTACGATCAGGTGGGGTTGCTATAAAACACCAAGGTATCCTTATCTGATTAGTATCTCTATTTCCTCTTTAAGTTGTTTGTATGCTTTAGTTACGTGTCCACGACTACGGTAAAAGTGGCAGTATTGCTCCTGATTTTCTGAGTATGTCTTTAAGGGATTTGGCTGCTTAACACTCTCTTCATCTCATATAACCATTAAAATATTTGCTCGAGAAATATTAAGAGGCGTATACTCTTTCATTGGTCGAGGATCCTGTCAAGACTGTGAAGGTAGAGGGGGCAAGTTCTTACCCCCTTGCTTCTTCCATTGTGATGATGACTCACCCATCCCCGGTGCATTTTTACGCTCTCTAGTTATTTGCTCAAATTGTTTCTTATGAGCATTGATAGCTTCATCAGCTGACGTTTGAGCCTCTACACGATGGATTAGATCATCATATGAATGTACCGTATCTCGCATGAGTGTTGAGTAAAAAGGGTCAGGATGAAGCCCCAACAAGAAAACTCCTCTCAGAAACTTAGAATCTACCATTGTAATTTGTCGAGCCTTGATAGAGAATCATTGGAAGTATTCTTTCTGTGACTCTCCTTCATTCTGGTGGATCCCAGAGAGATGGGAAGAGTCCTTAACAATTCTTCGATTAGGGATAAATTGTTCGACAAACAATTTGGCTTACTTGACAAATAAAGGAATAGTTCTAGCCATAAGTGAGTAAAACCACGTACTAGCTTGTCCTTTGAGGGTAGTAGGAAATACTTGGCAGGAGAGTGCATTTGAGGCTCGTTGAATATGCATAACATTTCTTAGTAATCGATATGCTCGTAAGGGTCAGGTGACCCATCCTAAGAGTCAATGCTTGGCAATTTGAAGCCCGTCGGAATGGAGTGTTGAAGGATGGCTTTAGTTAGGGGAGATGACTCCTGAAAGTGTCGATGATGAAGAGATTGTCTTTCACCTCTTAAAGGAAACTCTTCTCAGACTAATTGGCACAATTCATCACGTAGGGCATTATGCCGGATTCCATCAATGTGAGGTTGAGCCAAGTCCTCGACGATGGCTGGAGGAACACGGGTTGGTCGACCAATATGAGAAGGATGGGTAGAGCTAGATGTGTTAATGAGGTCGAGGTCTGGCTACGACAGAGGGTGACCCCTTGGCTGAGGGAGAGGAATCTCTGCATGAATATATTCAGGTCGAACATCCCCAGCTAGTGGTGGATCTTGAGGGAAATGGATCTCCTCTTGTGGTGCAAGCACTGGTTGGCGGGTGCCTCAAAGAAGTTGAAGGATCTCATTCTGAGACTCCTTCATTTTTCGAATGTGATTTTTGAGGGATGGCACTGATGATCCTTCTCCAACAAGATTTCTTCCACCATGGAAGAGAGAAGCAGATGCCTGGCATCCCTGATTCATGGAATGATTCCTAAATTGATGTGAATTAGAGCAAGAGACTCCGTTGTTGCGGTTGCTATGACTGTTGGCCATCAATGCAAGAATCAACTTGTAGCTTGTAAAGGTGGGATTATGTTTTCCACAGACGGTGCCAAACTCTTGTGGCCTGGGAGATTCATGGAGGTAGAGTGAGTAAACTTTTCGTCTTAGCGATGCACGGATATCCAGCACACAAACAGAAAGAGAGACGCAAAACACCCGATTTTTTTACGTAGAAAGCTCGAAGAGGGAAAAACTACGGGGCCTCGCCAAGGTGAAAAGATTCCATTAAACTTAAGTGAATTACAAGAGTTGACCCGTCCCTGAATTTAGAGGTGGTCATATTAAAATAATTTAAAGAGCTAGTCAAAGGTCCGGTGACGGTCGGGCGGAAGTCTGACAGCTTTTGTGCAGAAGTTTGGCTGACAAGGAAAAATCTGAAAAGGTCTGACGAAAAATGGCGTCTAGGCGGTGGTTCGATGATGGTTAGGCTGAAGTCTATTGGAAGTCGGCTACCAGAAGGAGGTCGACGGCTTGGAGAAGGTTTGGCAGCGGACGACGACGGGGCGAAGGTTCAGTGGCAGGAAGGCGAAGGTCTGACAACAGTTAGCAGTCGGGGAGTGGTCCGACGAAGGTCGGGCAGAAGTCCGGCTGCGATCGGCGCCCGGAAGGTGGTCCGACGAAGGTTGGGCTGAAGTTCGGTGGTGGTCGGCAACTTGGCAGTGGTCCAGCGACGTTCGACGGCCGGGTAGTGGTCCGACGAAGGTCGAGCTGAAGTCCAGCGGCGATCGGCGGCTGGGCGGTGGTCCGGCGACGGTCGGCGGTCATGCGATGGTGGTAGAGCTCTTGAAGCTTTAGAGCTCTCCCCAATCTCCAATAAAATGTCCTCTTCATGTAGAGAGTGGGGGTCTATTTATAGATTTTTATGAGTCACACACCCCATAAATTTAGAGAAGATCCGGGGGCTGATTCGGACTGCTCCATCGGATAGTTCTTATTGATTCCCTCGATCGTAGAGAAATTTTCAACTATTTATGTGCCTTAATGATGTCGGAATTCAGAGATCTTGAGCTTGTTGGATTCGTCTCGCCGAGCCGCTCGATTTGATTATAAGCATGCCACATTTATATATCATTTTATCATCCAAATAATACTTTGACCCATCCAAATGTGGTCCGGGCCCCTAATTTGGACCCATTTGGGCTTGGGTTGGACCAATTTTTGATGTTGTTTGGTTCGTCTCTTTGAGATGTTCAGTTTGATTATAAATTTGCTAAAATTGAAATTTAGATGATCCCAAATTTAATTTTGAAAATTTTCAACTTGAATATGCCTCGAGATTCATGCTTGATCAAAGTAATTTTTGAGAACGTATCAATATATAATCTCCAAATTAGCTGGAGAAAGATATGTAGACGAAGAGAACACTTTGCCCTAAAATTTTGCTACCAACTAATCACACATTATTGAAAATCTTTGGAGATGGGAGAGGCACTAGGAATGGGAGTGATTGATCTATTTCTTGATCAAAAGGTCACTTATGTGCTTGCTCGAGCATCCATTTGAATTGCTACTGTAGTGGGGGTATTTTAACCAGGAGAAATTTTGTGGCATATTTCCAAATACATGGTATATATATATTTTTTTTTCATTATCATAGGGTGTATAAAGTAAAATTTTTGCAAAATATAGGGATGCTTCTTTTTCTTATTGAGGATCAAAATCTGATTTCAATTGGGGCTTTTCCCAATTTCATTAAACTATAAAGTAATTACAAATTAAGGAAGGGTCACAACTTTGAGTGTAATAAAAAACAGAATTTTACAAAAGCTGCAACCAAAAAACCCAGCAGCAATGCCTGAGACCGGGAAAAACGAGCCCCTCAAAAAGAAGTATATTATCATTTTATTATTCCTTTCCCTCAAAAAGAAGTATAAAGAGGAGTTTGTGGACAAATAAAATATATTCTTAGGGGCTGTTGGGATGCACCAAGGAATTAATTTAAGTAGGATTTCATAAAACCTCTAAATCCGGATTTACGAAATCCTAGGGGGTTAAATTCTGAAATCTGTTTGGTAACATTCAATACAAATCGTAAAAAATTTTGTGTGACTATTTGACAATTAAATTCAGGATTTACGTTAGTGAAGAAATTTGACATTTATTTCTAGGATAATTAAAATACAACAAGAAATAAAATACAACTAATATTAATAATATAATTGAAGCTAATTTAATTACCAAATAATTTAACTAATAATATAATTATTATTTAGAATATTAGTTAGTATTATCTAACTTAACTAATAATATAACTTACATACATTAATTGTTTATTTATTTGATTACTATTATTGTTGCGTCCTGGAGTATTCATTGCGGTAGAGAAATTCATAGCTTAACATCTTAGCTTTGTACGAAGATCCAACACATAATCAAATAAATGAGAGAATATAGCGTTCATAAGAGACACCAGAGTTTTTACGTAGAAACCCCTAAAAAGGGGGGGAAAACTATGGGGCCTGGCCTAGTTTGAATGAATTAACTAGTATTTGCAGTTGATTATAAATGAGGCCCTTCCTTGGGAGAAGGCCTTGGCTTGATGGTACAAATGTACATCATATAGAGCGCATTACATAGTGGGAGTTACAATAATATACATGTTTATTTGGTTGGAAAGGCCATAATTGGCACGAGATGAGGGTCCGAAAGAACGTAGTTGGTAGGAGATTGGGGTCAGGAAGACCATTATCTGACGATTGGGGTCTGAAATACCGTTATAGGCGATAGAGGTCGTGAGGACCGTAGTCGGTAGAAGATCGGGGTCTGAAATACCGTTGTCTGGTGATGGAGGTCGGAAGGACCGTAGTAGACGATGGAGGTCGGGAGGACCGTAGTCGGCAGGAGATATGAATATGGAAGACCGTAGTTGGCATGAGACCGGGGTATGAAAGACTGTTGTTTGGTGATGGAGGTCGAAAGGATCGTAGTAGGCGACGGAGGTTGGGAGGATCGTAGTTGGCAGAAGATAGGAGTCTGGAAGACCGTAGTTGGCAGTAGATCGGGGTCTGAAAGACCGTTGTCTGGTGATGGAGGTCAGAAGGACCGTAGTAGGCGATGGAGGTCGGGAGGACCGTAGGAGGCAGGAGATAGGAGTCTGGAAGACCATAGTTGGCAGGAGACTGGGGTCTGAAAGACCGTAGTTGGCAGGAGACCGGGGTCTGAAAGACCGTTGTCTGGTGATGAAGGTCGAAGGGCCATAGTAGACGACGAAGATCTGAAGGACCATAGTCGGCAGAAGATTGGGGTCTGAAAGATTGTTGTCTGTTGATAGAGGTTACAGTGTTTTGGGAGAACTCTAGGCTTCGAGTGGTGGTCTGGTGGATCTCAAGGCCTAAAGTAGCGGTCTGGCTGAAGTCTGGGCCTCAGGTAATATTATGGTGGATCACAGGGCCTTAAGCGGGTGTCCGACAAAACTCAGGGCCTCAGGTGGTGGTTCTATAGAAGTCAGGACTCAAGTGGTGTCCTGGTGGGGCACAAGGACTCAAGTGACGGCTTGGCGGAAGTTTGAGCCTTAAGTGGTGTTCCAGCGGAGCAACGGTGGTCCGGCGGAGGTGAGGGCCTCAAGTGGTTGAGCAACGGCGTCTGGTGGTGGCCCGGTGGCTATGAGGGCCTCAAGTGGTGGTCCGGCAAAGTCCGGGCCTCAGGTGGTCGTCCGACAAAGGTGAGGGCCTTAAGTGGTGGTCTGGCAGTACAACGGCATTAGGTGGTGGTCCGACGGAGGTGAGGGCCTCAAGTGGTGATACGACGAAGGTGAGGGTCTCAAGTGGTGGTCCGGTGGAGTAATGGCGTCAGGCGGTGGTCCGGCGGACCTCAAGTGGTGATACAGCGAAATTCTGGCGGTAGTCGAGGAGGCTAGGAAGCAAGAGCGATCTCCGATCTCTCTCTTTTTTCCTTAGGCTCCAGGGGTCCATTTCAAGAGGAGAGGGAGCTCAATTTATAAATTTCTGGAGTGGCATGACCCATAAATAGGTGAGAGATCAAGGGTAAATGGGGAGTGGTCGGATGAACGGTCGATATTGAATCCCTTGATCATACACCATTCTTTAGACATTTGAAGATCTTAATGATGTCAAAATTCAACGATCTTAGGCTCGTTAGAATAGTCTCGTCTAGTCGCTGGATTCGAGTATAAGCTTGTTATGTTTGGAAACCGTTTGGTAATCCAATTTGTGGTTTGAACCTTCCAACAGCGCTTTGGGTCCTTGATTTGGATCCATTTGGGCTCAGATTGAGTCAAATTTGGTGTCGTTGGGTTCGTATTTCCGAGACGCTCAATTCAACTATAAGTTTGCTGAAATCGGAGTTGAGATGATCTCCAAATTTATTTTTGAAGTTTCCAACTTGATTTTGCATTAAGATTCGTGCCCGATCAAGATAATTTTTTGAGTACGTATAAGTTGCCCCCCTATTTTCAGACTTCGAAGCTCGAGAGGTCTGAAAATATGTGTCGCGGAATTTAGGAAAATTTTTGTGCGATTTGAAAATTTTAAAATAATCCCAGGCGTAGAGCTCCCGGATAACTAAAAAAATGTTGAAATTGAGTCGGTAATATTAAAAAATTGTCCCAGGACTCTAAAAATTATTGAATTAGCCCGTTAGGACAAAAAATATAAATTTTGTAGTAAATTACAAATGAGGCACTAAATGCCTCCAATAATGATCTTTTTGATATATTATCAAAAAGTTTTCTAAGAGTTTTGGCATCCTGTTATAAATTATAATTGCATGGCTCTAATCGGCACAGATTTTCAAAACTATTGCTTATTGATGATGTAATGTTTATACATCATTAATATAATAGCATGGGAGAGATGTATATCTCTTTATTTCAAATCTTATCAAAAATGAGATTATATTGCAAATGTACAATTGATGTTTGGAATATATAATTTATAAACCGTGTACGACGATTATATTTTAGCAAATACTGTCAAACGCGTCCCAAAGTATATCATCATTAAGCCATGATATTTACTTGGTTCACGGCTTATAAATTGAAGATTATTCTAAAATAGGTCAATAGAACTTTTTTTTTTAAATGTGAGCCGTAAGAGGCGGCTCTAACTAGACCTGTCAATATTGGACCCGAACCCGACCCGAAATTTTCAGGTTTGGGTTGACCCGAACCCGAAACGGGTCGGGTTCGGTCCGGAAAACCGACCCGTTTGCAAAAACAGAAAATTGACCCGTTTGCAAAACCGGGTCGGGTCAACCCGAACCCGAATATTGCCGGGTCAGTTTCGGGTTCGGGTCAACCCGACCCGTAACCCGAAATTGACAGGTCTAGCTCTAACCTCCTCTTTAGGGGGTAGTTGCTTTAACTGCTTTTTAGTAGGCGATTTATTTAACCGCATGTATGGGGCGGTTAATTTGACCGCTCCTTTATTTTTATTTTTATTTTTATTTTTTTAAACTCTCTTTCTCTTGCTATAAATACCCCCCTAGGGGGCATGAAATCTTTGCACCTCTTTCTTCTCCTCTCTTCTTTCATTAGAGGACTTCTCTGCCCCTTGGACAATTGGTATCCATTGTCCAACAGCAGGACCCCTCTTTGTGAGAAAGAGCCTTCTTCTTCTCCTCTCTTCTCTCATAAGAGGCCTTCTATGCCCCTTGGACAACTGGTATCCATTGTCCAACAGCAGGGCCCCCTTTTGCAAGAAAGAGCCTTCTTCTTCTCCTCTCTTCTCCCACTAGAGGCCTTCTCTGCCCCTTGAACAATTGGTATCCATTGTCCAACAGCAAGGCCCCTCTTTTCGAGAAAGAGCATTCTCCTTCTCCCTTCAGTGCTCTTGCTATACGGGAGGCTTTCCCTCGGCCTTGGTCAATTGGTATCCATTGTCCAACAGCAGGGCCTCTCTATACTGGAGTAATGTCGGGCAATCACTTTCCATTGAGAGATTTCGCGGTCAGGAAAAATCCTGCCGTCCCTCCTGAAGATGGGCGGAGGCCTGACAAAGGAGCGAGGGCAGATGATTTGGCATCAGGTAAAAGTACTGCGTTGGGTGGAAGACCGACAAAAGTACATCGACGGATAGAAGTCTGATGACGAGTAGAAGTCTGACGTCCGGTAGAAGTACGACGTCAGGTAGAAGTGCGACGTCAGGCAAAAGACCGACGAAAGTCCATCGACAGGCAGAAGTCCTACGACGGGTAGTATTCTGACGGTAGGTAGAAGTACAGCGTCGGGTAGAAGGCTGACGAAACTCTATCGACGTGCAGAAGTTTCTATGTCGGGTAGTAGTACAACGTCGGGTAGAAGACCGATGAAAGTCCATCGACGGACAGAAGTCCAACGATGGGTATTAGTCCAACAATAGGAAGAAGTCTGTCATCGGGTAGAAGTACGGCCTCGGGCAGAAGACCGATGAAACTCCGTCGATGGGCAGAAGTCCAACGACGGGTAGTAGTTTGATAATAAGCAAAAGTCCATCGACGGGTAGAAGTATGGCCTCGAGCAGAAGACTTATGAAAGTTCATCATCGGATAGAAGTCTAACGATATGTATTAGCCCAACGGCAGGAAGAAGTCCATCATCGCGTAAAAGTACTGCCTCGAACAGAAGACCGATGATACTCCGTCGATGGGCAGAAGTCCAATGAAGGGTAGTAGTTCGACAATAGGCAGAAGTCCGTTGACGGGTAGAAGTGTTGTGTTGGGTAGAAGACCGACGAAAGTCCATTGACGGGCAGAAGTCCGACGACGGGCAGTAGTCCGATGGCAGGTAGAAGTCCGACATCGGATAAAATTTCAACTAAAGTCCTATCCGAGGTTGTATGTTAGAGTCTTTACTTGATGATGTTAACATATATTGGAACCACCAATGATGTAGGACCTATCTGAGGTTGAATGTCAGAGCCTTTGCACGATGATGTTAACCTTTGTGAAAGAGGTCAAGAGAATCCACCGATGATGTAAGACCTATCCGAGGTTGTATGTCAGAGTACTGCTCGATGATGTTAACATGTATTGAAGAGGTCGAGAGAATCCATAAAAAATGTAAGGCCTATCCGAGGTTGTATGTCAGAGCCTTTGCTCGATGACATTAATCTGTGTGGAAGAGGTCGAGACAATCCACCAAGGATGTAGGACCTATCTGAGGTTATATGTCAAAGCCTTTGCTCGATGACGTTAACTTATATGAAAGAGGTCGAGAGAATCTACCAAGGATGTAGGACATATCCGAGGTTGTATATCAGAGCCTTTGTCAATGACGTTAACATGTATGGAAGAGGTCGATAGAATCCACCAAGGATATAGGACCTATCCGAGGTTGTATACTAGAGCCTTTGCTCGATGACGTTAACATGTATGGAAGAGGTCAAGAGAATCCACCAAGGGTGTAGGACCTATATGAGATTATATGTCAGAGCCTTTGCTCGATGATGTTAACCTGTATGGAAGAGGTCGAGAGACTCCACCAAGGGTGTAGGACCAATCCGAGATTGTATGTTAGAGCCTTTGCTCAATAACGTTAACCTGTATGAAAAATGTCGAGAGAATCCACCAAGAATGTAGAACCTAACCGAGGTTATATGTGAGAGCCTTTGCTCGACGACCTTAACCTGTATGAAAGATGTAGATAGAATTCACCAAGGACGTAGGACCTATCCGAGGTTGTATGTAAGAGCCTTTGCTCAATGAGGTTAACCTGTATGGAAGAGGTCAAGAGAATCCACCATGGATGTAGGACCTAATCGAGGTTGTATGTTAGAGCCTTTGTTCGATGACGTTAACCTGTATGGAAGAGGTCAAGAGAATCCACCAAGAATGTAGGACCTATCTGAGGTTGTATGTCAGAGCCTTTGCTCGATAACGTTAACCTTTATGGAAGAGGTTGAGAGAATCCACCAAGGATATAGGACCTATCCGAGATTGTATGTCAGAGCCTTTGCTCAATGACGTTAACCTGTATGGAAGAGGCCGAGAGAATCCACCAAGGATGTAGGACCTTACTGAGGTTTTATGTGTGAGCCTTGCTCGATGATATTAACCTGTATGGAATAGGTCGAGAGAATCCACCAAGAATATAAGACCTATCCGAGGTTGTATGTCAGAATCTTTGCTTGACAACGTTAACCTATATGGAAGAGGTAGAGAGAATCCACCAAGAATGTATGACCTATCTGAGGTTGTATATCAGAGCCTTTGCTCGATAACGTTAATATATATGGAAGAGGTCGAGAGAATCCACCAAGGATGTAGGACCTAACCGAGGTTCTATGTTAGAGCCTTTGCTCGATGACGTTAATTTGTATGAAAGAGGTCGAGAATCCACAAAGGATATAGGACCTATCCGAGGTTGTATGTCAGAGCATTTGCTCGATGACGTTAACCTATACAGAACAGGTTGAGAGAATCCACCAAGGATGTAGGACCTATCTAAGGTTGTATGTCAGAGCCTTTGCTCAATGACGTTAACTTGTATGAAAGAGGTCGAGAGAATCCACCAAGGATGTAGGACCTAATCGAGGTTGTATGTCAGAGTCTTTCTCGATGACGTTAACCTCTATGGAATAGGTCGAGAGAATCCACCAAGGATATAGGACCTATTCGAGGTTGTATGTCAGAGCCTTTAACGATGACGTTAACTTGTGTGGAAGAGGTCGAGATAATCCACCAAGGATGTAGGACCTATCCGAGGTTGAATGTCAAATCCTTTGCTTGATAACGTTAACCTGTATGGAAGAGGTCGAATCAGATCCCCGTGGGATCAATTTTTTCCTTGATTTGGAGAGGGCGAACGCCGCATGTATCCCAAATCAAAGGTAAAGAAGGGTCTATCTTTAGACCGTTACTGCCTTTTTGAGGTCGAGATCAAGATATTGCCTAAGGAGTATGAGTCCAGTAGGGGACTGTATGAAGCTTATAATTGATTGAAAATATCCATGAATTTGTTGGAACTCTCATGAAATATCATCTTGATGTTGAAAGTATTGGAGGGATTTTCTTGATCATAGTTGGAGTCAAGGTTGCCTCCCAGTCCGGATCTGAATCCCAAAAAATTAACACAATAATAGCTGAAGCTAGAAAGTTGACATGAACGATCTTTTGAAGTTAGAGCAATAATTTGCACCCCAGTCGGGAACCAGTTCCCCCCAGATGGCACCAAACTGTGTTCATATCTTAACGTCTTAGCATTGTACGAAGATTCAGCACATAATCAGATAAATGAGAGAATATATCATTCATAAGAGACACCAGAGTTTTTACGTGGAAACCCCTAAAAGGGGGGGAAAACCACGGGGCCTGGCCCAGTTTGAATGAATCCACTAGTATTTGCAGTTGATTACAAATGAGGCCCTTCCTTGGGAGAAGGCCATGGGTTGATGGTACAAATGTACATCATATAGAGCGCATTACATAGTGGGAGTTACAATAATATATACGTTTGTTTGGTTGGAAAGGCCATAATTGGCACAAGATGAGGGTCTGAAAGACCGTAGTTGGTAGGAGATTGGGGTCAGAAAGACCATTATCTAGCGATGTAGGTCGAAAGGACCGTAGTAAGCCACAGAGGTTGTGAGGACCGTAATCGGCAGAAGATCACGGTCTAAAATACCATTGTCTGGTGATGGAGGTCGGAAGGACCGTAGTAGACGATGGAGGTCAGGAGGATCGTAGTCGGCAGGAGATAGGAGTCTGGAAGATCGTAGTTGGCAGGAGACCGGGGTCTAAAAGACCGTTGTCTGGTGATGGAGGTCGGAAGGACCGTAGTATGCGAAGGAGGTCAGGAGGACCGTAGCTGGCAAGAGATAGGAGTCTGGAAGACCGTAATTGGCAGGAGACCGGGGTCTGAAAGAC
This sequence comes from Dendrobium catenatum, assembly GCF_001605985.2. NCBI lineage: Eukaryota > Viridiplantae > Streptophyta > Magnoliopsida > Asparagales > Orchidaceae > Dendrobium > Dendrobium catenatum. The sequence continues at coordinate 35,463 of NW_021385631.1, read as the reverse complement.
TGTAGTTGGCAGGAGACCGGGGTCTGAAAGTCCGTTGTCTGGTGATGAAGGTCGGAAGGGCCATAGTAGGTGACGAAGATCTGAAGGATCAAAGTCGGCAGGAGACTGGGGTCTGAAAGATCGTTGTTTGTTGATAGAGGTTGCAGTGTTTTGGGAGAACTCTAGGCATCGAGTGGTGGCCTGGTGGATCTCAAGGCCTAAAGTAGCGTTCTGGCGGAAGTTCGAGCCTCAAGTGATATTTTGGTGGAGCACAGGGCGTCAAGCGGGTGTCCGACAAAACTCCGAACCTCGGGTGGTGGTCTGACAGAAGTCGGGACTCAAGTGGTGTGCTGGTGGAGCACAAAGTCTCAAGTGACGGCGTGGTGGAAGTCTAAGCCTTAAGTGGTGTTCTGACGGAGCAACGACGCCAGGAGGTGGTCCGACGGAGGTGAGGGCCTCAACTAATGGAGCAACGACGCCAGGCGGTGGCCCGGCGGAGTTGTGTGCCTCAAGTAGTGGTCTGGCAAAGTCCGGGCCTCAGGTGGTGATCCGACAAAGGTGAGGGCCTTAAGTGGTGGTCCGGCAGAGCAACAGCATTAGGCGGTGGTCCAGCGGAGGTGAGGGCCTCAAGTGCTGGTCCGACGAAGGTGAGGGCCTCAAGTTGTGGTCCGGCAGAGCAACGTCGTAAGGCGGTTGTCCGGTGGACCTCAAGTGGTGGTCCCGCGAAACTCTGGCGGTGGTCGAGGAGGCTAAGAAACAAGAGCGATCTCCGATCTCTCTCTTTTTTCCTTAGGCTCCAGGGGTCCTTTTCAAGAGGTGAGGGAGCTCTATTTATAGATTTATGGAGTGACATGACCCATAAAATAGGTGAAAGATCAAGGATAAGTGGGGAGTGGTCGGATGAACGGCCAATGTTGAATCCCTTGATCATACACCGTTCTTTAGACATTTGAAGACCTTAATGTTGTTAAAATTCAACGATCTTGGGCTCGTTAGAGCCGTTAGAGCCGCTCGATTCGAGTATAAGTTTGTTATGTTTGGAACCGTTTGGTAATCCAATTTGTGGTTTGAACCTTCCAACAGCGCTTCGGGTCCTTGATTTGGATCCATTTGGATTCGGATTGAGTCGAATTTGGTGTCGTTGGGTTCGTATTTGGATTCATCTCATCGAGCCGCTCGATTCGACTATATGCACGTCAGGTTTGGAGACCGTTTGTTAATCCAAATTGCGGTTCAAACCTTCCAACATCGCTTCTAACCCTTGATTTGGACCCATTTGGGCTTGGATTGAGTTGATTTTGGTGTCATTGGGTTCATATTTCCGAGACGCTCAGTTTGACTGTAAGTTTTCTGAAATCAGAGTTTGGATGGTCCCAATTTTAATTTTGGAAGTTTCTAACTTGATTTTGCATTGAGATTCGTGCTTGATCAATATAATTTTTTGACGACGTATCAACTCTATCTTTGTTTGGAAGACTTTCTTGGATTGCCTTAAGATAATTGATAATCCATTTAGGAGAGGGCTTCCTGTCATTATTAAATATTTTTGTGCAAATGAGTTTATTAATCATCTATTTTTCTTAAGTACATTCTTCTTTATGCTCATTAGTGTGGTCGTTGTTTGCATAAAAGTTCTCTAAAAACATGGTGAATCACTACAGGAAAATCTATTATTACCGGAAGTCAAAATCCGTAGGAAATTGAAAAATTCCACCGGAAAATATGAATTCATGGCGGATTTCCGGCATAAATTCAGTCGACGGTAAAACGCGCGTTGGAAAACTAGTTCCAGCAGAATTTTTCGTCCAAAAATATTTCGGCGGAATTGTGCGGAATATTCAACGCTTACGAGGCACTCTTACATGCGGTTTATCCGCCGGAAGTTACCACCAGTTTTGCAAAAACCAACAGACTTGTCGGCGGATTTTCCGCCGATAATTTGCCAGCAAAATATCCGCCGAAAATTCTGTCGCTATATCACCAGCGGAATATTCGCCTGCTACACTGTCACTTCTACCGGCAATGTAATTCTGCCAGTAAACCAAAATTTTCTTGTAGTGAATTAGATATGTGATGATAATATAGAACATCTATTAAAATTTTCCATACTTCAAATCCAAACATGAAATATGTTGAAAAGAAAATTTTAATTATCTAATTAAAAATGTATATACAACTGTAAGCGTATTTATATGCATAAAATTAGTAATGCTAACATCATAGTGAATTGACAATAAGCACATTGTATATAATTATTGCGGGCTAGAATATACGCGGCGATAGAGTTAGTAAATTTTCGTCCGAGCGTTGTACAAATATTCAGCACACAAACAGGAAAGGAAAATAAACACCAGGATTTTTACGTGGAAAATCCTGAAAAGGGAAAAAATCACGGGGCCTCGCCCAGTTGAAATGATTCTACTAGTGTTTTGTTTGAGATACAAGAGACTGATTCGTCCACCAAGTTAAGACGATCAGATTACAATGAACTTCTCCTGAATTGAGATTCAATTACAAAGTTGTGCAAAGTTACGGCGTCACCTAAATGTCCGGCAGAATTCCGACGTTATTCAAGTGGCGGTAAGAACTCCGACGGTGGTCGAGGATGAGCTATTTCTCCCTCTCCTTCTCTTCTTCTTCTCTTCTTCTAAAGAAGGTCCCGAGGTTTCTTCTCCGACAGCATTTTGCCCCCCATGATGAAAAGAGGCAGATATCGGGCGTCTATGATTCATAGACTGATTTCTGGACTGGTGGGAGTTGGAGCGGGAAGCCCCAACGATACGACTGCTACGTCTGTTGACCATTATAGCAATAATTGAAGTTGTGGGATAATGCTTCTCACAGACGACGCCAAACTGTTGCGGGCTAGAATATAGGCGGCGATATAGTTAGTAAATTTTCGTTCGAGCGTTATACGAATATTCAGCACATAAACATAAAAGAAAAATAAACACCAGGATTTTTACATGGAAAACCCTAAAAAGGGAAAAAACCACAGGGCCTCGCCCAGTTGAAATGATTCCACTAGTGTTTTGTTTGAGATACAAGAGATTGATTCGTCCACCAAGTTAAGACGATCAGATTACAATGAACTTCTCCTGAATTGAGATTCAATTACAAAGTTGTGCAAAGTTACGGCGTTACCTAAATGTCTGGCAGAATTCCGGCGTTATTCAGGAGGCGGTAAGAACTCCGACGGTGGTCGAGGATGAGCTATTTCTCCCTCTCATTCTCTTCTTCTTCTCTTCTTCTAAAGAAGGTCCCGAGGTTCCTTCTCCGGCAGCATTTTGCCCCCCATGATGAAAAGAGGCATGGTTGATATTGAATCCCTTGATCGTGCACCGTTTGTTAGACATTTGAAGGTCTTAATGATGTCAAAATTCGACGATCTTGGGCTCGTTGGATTCTTCTCGTCGAGCCGTTATATTTGACTATAAGCTCGTCAAAATCAGAGACCGTTTGGTAACTCAAATTGTGATATGAACTTTCCAACAGCACTTCAGGTGCTTGATTTTATTTGGTCCGGTGCAAGGACCTAGAGGAAGGTTCGGTATTGCCTAAAAAAGTGCAAATACCGAGTTTTTTGAAAAAATACCGAGTTTTTTGAAAAACTCGGTATTTGCACTTTTTGACCTATTTTTGCCTAAAACCGAACCTTCCTCTACATCCAGTGAAAGGACCTAATAATTGCTCCTTGATTCGGGCTCATTTGGGTTCGGATTGAGTTGAATTTGGTGTCGTTGAGTTTGTATTTTTGAGATGCTCAATTTGACTATAAGCTCATTGAAATCGGAGTTCAGGTGCTCCCGGATTTAATTTTTTGAAGTTTCCGATTCGATTGTGCTTCGAGATTCGTGCTTGATCAAGATACTTTTTTTAGAATATATCAATAATATCGTTCGATAATATTAGCTTAAGGAAATTCGGAAGCTAATATAGCAATCCTAAAAGTGAAATGCCATACAAGTGAATAATAGTGTATGACTGTCACATAAAGATTGCGGAAATTAGGAAAGGAAAATCGCTCTGCTAGGGTTTTGCATCCTGCGTTCCCTGGCCGCCTCCCTTTCCTCCCCTCCGAGGAGGATCTCCGTTGGGATGTCCTCCTCTACTCTCCCTCCGCTCCTCCCACATCCTTCCGCTCCTTCCTCTTCTGTTGGTTTACCCAGAGATTGGAAGAGCCTCATCGCCACCCAGCCGCTTGTATCGAATGAGTTCACCTCTTCGATCTCGCATCATCCGACCGAAAACGCCACCGCTCATTTCACTTCTGCAAAGTTCAACGCCGGAAGTACTGAGTGGGCTCTCTCTCTGGTCGGATATTCCATCGGTCGTCGACCATATTATGAAGCCCTACTTTCTACTATCAAAAAAACATGGTCGCTAAAGGGTACGCTCTCTTTGCTGACCCTTGATGAGGGATTCTTCCTTCTTAAGTTCAACAACAGGGAGGACTATGATATGGCCTGGACGGGTGGACCCTGGTTCTTTTTTGGCAAGCCTTTCATCTTGCAAAAGTGGACGCCGGAGTTTGTTCCTGTCCGTGAAGAGTTCCCGTCAATACCTCTCTGGATCAAAATAAAAAACTTTCCCCTTTCTTGTTGGACGCCGGAAGGCATCTCAAAGATTGCAAGCTGTGTTGGTATTCCACTGGCGGTTGATGCGCTCACGGCAGCAAAAACTAGGCTCACCTTTGCCAGGGTGTGCGTCCAGGTTTGCAGTAACTCTCCTCTCCCTGATGAGATTTATTATACCGTTGATGGTAAAGTCTTCCCTCTCTCTGTTCTATATGACTGGAAGCCAACTCACTGTTCTTTCTGCAATTCTATTATGCATGCATCCATTGCATGTCCAAAAAACCCTAATCCCCAACCACCTAAGGCCGAACCTCCAAAAACTCGTGGTAGAAGCTCAAGCCGCAAACCACGTAATCCTAACCCAGCTCCTAGACTTAATATTCCCAAACCTCCTGCAAACCCTTTACCGGAACCTATTGAACAACCTGCGGCCCCAATTGCCCTGCCTACCACTTCAACTTCCTCTTCCCAAGCTCTGGTGCCCAACCTCAATAACCCAACAACTGAATCTCCTCCTATATCCCCGATTTCCAAACATAAACCTGCATCTATTTTAGACGATGTTCCCCAAAAGTCTACACATATTGCCATTACCAACAAATTTGCTATTTTGTCTGATCAAAATGATCATAATTCTACCCTGATCCTCAACTGTGATACCTTCCCTTTCCCTTCTCATGATCAGCCGATTGACGCGGGTGGAGGTTCAGCTGGCAGTTCCAGTATGGGGAAAGAAAAACAAAACACAAACATCTCTGTCAACACAAAAACCACAAGATCCAAAACAGCCAAAAAGGCTACCCCCTCAACCTCAAAATCCCAATGACCAATCTCCCTTCTATGGCTGCCTGGAATACCCGGGGGTTCAATAGCCCTGACAAAACATTGTGTTGCAAACAATTGGTCAATAAATTCAATCTTGACATGTTGTTCATTCTGGAAACCAGAATCTCTCCTTCAAACATCTCTAACAGTTGGTTCCTTTCTAACCACCGCATTTTTCCCTTGGAGGGTTCCTATGATAACTTTGACTATGCCTCTCCGGGCAGAATCTGGCTTAAATGGAATACTAACACTGTTAGTTTTAATCATATCTTCACTTCTAGTCAACTGGTGCATGGTTTGGTGACTACGAACAGTAAAGAACAATTTTTCATTTTTGTGGTTTACGCCTCTAACACACTGGAGGATAGGAGAACTCTCTGGAATGATCTAACTGAAATTACTAACTCAATTTCTTTACCTTGGATCATTCTCGGTGACTTTAACTGCTGCAGATTTAATCATGAAAAAGCTGGAGGATTGGCTCTCCAGGACAATAAGCTCACAGATTTTCAAAATCTTATTTATAACATTGGGGCCCATGAGCTTTCTTCTGTGGGACACTTTTTTACTTGGTTTAATCAGAGAACTGATAACCCCATCCATATCAAGCTTGATAGGATGTTGGTTAATGATGCCTGGCTGGATAGATACCCTAACTCTTTTTATACTGTGGATGACCCTTACATTTCGGATCACTCTCCTATTGTGGTGCAGCAGGGTGTTAATACTAACTTGAAACATCGTTTTCAGTTCAAAAACTATTGGGTGTCCAAACCGGAATTTTGGGATGAGCTCATTTCCACTTTTTCTCAGAAATTTCACAGCAGCCCTATCCACTCTTTCTATCATAAGCTCAAGACCTTGAAGCTTAAGATCAAATCAAAGAGTTGGGCCTCTTCCACTTCTTTGAAGAGAGATATTAATGAGCTAAACCAAAAACAAAATACCATCTATTCCCAGCTTCAAGTCACTCCCCTGGACCCTGAACTCAACCAGGCTCTAAAGCTTATAAACCAAAAACTTGCTGATAGAAATGAGGAGTGGGCTGATTGGACTATCCAACGGGCTAAAGCTAAATGGATGACTTGTGGGGAAGATGATCTCAAATTTCTCTATTCCAAAATCAATGTGAGGCATAACTTCAACCTTATTAAAGCCATTTCCACGGGTAATGGTATCCTAAACAATCACAATGACATTTCTCTTGCTATCATCCAACATTTTCAAATACTTTTTAACACCCCTTCCCCTACCTCTAACAATAGACACAAAGCTCCAACCCTTAACAAACTTCCCACTACCCTTATTCCGCAACTGGTTGGCCCCATTTCAGTGGATGAAATCAAGAATGTTATATTTTCCTCCCCCAATCATTCTACACCGGGCCCAGATGGTTATACTTTTGAATTCTATAAGTCTTCTTGGCATATCATTGGCAGGCAACTGTGTGAAGCTATTTGGTCCTTCTTTAACACGGGAACTCTTCCTAAGCAAGCCAAGGCTACGGCCATTGTGCTTATTCCTAAAAAGCCTCATGCCAACAACATTTCAGATTATAGGCCTATTTCCCTTTGCAACACGTTTTACAAGATTATAGCCAAAATTCTTGCCAACAGATTGAGAGAAGTTATGCCTTACATCATCCATCCTAGCCAAGCTGGTTTTATTCATGAAAGGATTATTTCGGATAATGTCTTGCTTGCTTCAGACATTCTCTTGGATTTCAATGTTAAGGATAAAGAGAAAATGTTTTGTGCTAAGTATGACATACACAAAGCATTTGACACAATCTCTAGGGATTTTATCATTAACCGAATGATTGATAAGGGCTTTCCCCCCCTCTTTATCTCTTGGATCAAGGGCTGTATTTATGATATACATTTCTCGGTTGCTATCAATGGTGCTCTTGAAGGGTTCTTCAACTCTACCTCTGATTTGAGACAAGGCTGTCCACTGTCACCTTATCTATTCTGCCTGGCCATGGATAGTCTCTCGGATTTATTTGAGGAGGCTGCTTCTAATCATTCTTTCCATGGTATTAATACTGGTAATGTCTCCATTTCTCATCTACTTTATGCAGACGATTTGCTTGTCTTTGGCAGGGCTTCTATCCATAATGCCCTATCTCTTAATAACATTCTTGAGGACTTTGCTGCTATCTCGGGTCTTCATGTCAATCCCTCCAAGAGCACTCTTCTAATATCTAACAACGTGCACAATGAAGAAGCTATTTCTGAAACTTTGAACATTCCTTTAGTCCACTCTGCCTTCAAATATCTAGGCATTCCCATCTTCAGTAAGAGACTTAAAAAATCTGACTTTCAGCCCCTCATTCAAAAAATTCAAGTCTCTCTTGAAGGATGGAAAGCTAGAAATTTATCCTTGGCTGGTAGATTTCAATACCTTAAGCATACTATTTTCAACATTTTGGCGTATTGGATTAGAAGCACTATTATTCCTAAAGGCTGTAGTAAGGTGATTAACAGCATGTGCTCTAAATTTTTATATCATGGGGACATTCATAAAAAGAAACTTCATGTCATATCTTGGAAGAATACTTGCTTGCCTAAACATTGTGGGGGTTTAGGCCTTCCCACCATTGAATCTCTTTACTACGGTTTTGGCTGTTCTCTAATCTGGAGGTTTTACAACTCTAAAAGCTATCTATTTAAGTGGTGGAAGGCTAAATATATATCCTTTTGGAATTCTGAAATTAAGAAAAAGGGAATTTTCTGGAATTTCATATGTGGGGTGGCTGCTAAATTACCGGATTCCTTTCATTTTAGCCTCAATGATAATTGCTCTCTTACCTTTTTCTGGGAACCTTGGTGTTTTGGTTCCTCGATTGCTGATAGACTAAAAATGGAAAATTTGGATCATCTGATCTACCCCCATAATTTGGCTATGAACTCTGTTCTGAAGAATGGAATTTGGCTTCTCCCTCAAACATTACCGTCTCACATTGTGGAAATTATTAAAAAGGTGCCTATATCTGGTATTGAGGGGGATTGTCACTGGACCAATAAATCCAAACCTGGTTTTAAAACCTTTCATAACTGTTTCTTTTCAGACATTCAGGCTGTTCCTTGGCACAAATTGGTATGGCATAAGCACTATGCTTTACGTTTTTCCCTTTGCACCTGGATGGTTTTTAAAAATGGGCTTAAAACGGCTGATAATTTGATTCTAAGGGGGCTTACTGTTAATCCCACTTGCACTTTTTGCAACACATCTGAGGAGAATCATATGCATCTGTTCTTTGAATGTGATTTTACATTCAATTTGCTTCTTAAACTCTTTCCCTACATGAATTGTATGCTATTAAGGCCGAATCTTGCTCAAGTATTTCACTGTATTGAGGATTGGGGCTTAGACAAGAGCAATAAAAATCGATGCTTCATGCTGCTTTGTGCCGCTGTTTACTTTCTGTGGAAAGCCCGGAACGACAGGATATTTGGCAACTCTTTTGACTGTCTATCTACCATTTCTGCCAAGATCAAAAGGGCAGTTCTTCAAAAAACTGTTAAATGGACATAACTCTACTTTGGTTATCTGCAATGTCCACCATTCTGTTTCGGTGGAAGCTGGATTGGTTCTTGACCCTGCAGCTACTCGGGCAAACTCTGGAAGGTCCTTATGGGCAACCAGATTTTTATTTTTTGAAGGACGATGATGTACGCAATCCTTTAAACATCCCCTTGGAAGGTCTTTTGGCAACCAGGGGACCTACACATCCTTTTGGATGAATTTTGACGCGCTGATGATTGATTCGGGAATTGCATTTCTGAGTCCTTCCAATTTTAACATTATTTCCGTTTTTTCTTTTGTTTTCCTTTATTAAGCAGCTCTTTTTTTAGTGCTGATATGGTTTTGAGGTCTGCCACCGGTTTGTGGTGAGTGCAGATCCTGTTTTGATGTTGTTTTTTTTTCATTTATTAATGAATTGGGCTTAGGCCCCAAATTTTCCCAAAAAAAAAAAGAACCATAACAAGAAAAGCTTTGTTGATAAATAAATGGTAATTCTTTTTATGGAAATAGGTTTTGTGTGCAACTATATATACATTTAACCTAATTCTAATGGAATCCCTAAGAACTTTTTTTTTTCTTAAAATAAAATCAAATATTACTGCAGTTTAACAATTGTCTTCCTCTTCTTTGTTTGAGAAATAAGAATGTTCAAGATTTAATTGAACTCGATATGAATAATGCTGATATATCAATATTAAATAAAACCTTAAAGTATTATCTATAATTAAATATTAAAAGTTGTTAAATTAATGGAATAAAATGTGTATATAAATAAACTCTTTAAAATTTAAGAGATAATATTCAAATTTATGCCCATATGTTTTGGAAATTAAATTTAAGTGACGTCACTAATTGAATAAATAATGATAATTAGAATTAGAAGATAATTATTAAAATAATTATGGATTTTTGGTGTGTGTATATATATATATATATATATATATATATATTTATAATATACTGAAATTAATAATTTATATGAGCAGAGAATATATTAAACAAAATTTATTTTGTCCATCTAGAAAATTTAATATTATTTATTTTTATAAATATAAATAGTTTTTTATAATATCTCCTTAATTTAAGGTAGCATATATCGAGAACAGAGAGAGAAAGAGAAAGCATATAATACCACCCCCCCACCCCCACCACTACTATATATATATATATATATATTATATAATATATATAATAAGGTTTATTGAAAATTTTAATTTATTTAAGTAATATTTTATTTCAAGATAAAATTTAAAAATACCATTAAAAGAGTTATTGATCTATTTTGAGTATCACTCTTTTAAATTGGTGTTGCTTGCATTGATTGAGAGATTGATGCACACTGTCGACCCGAGCAGCATTTCAAATGTTGTTTGGGCGCATAGGGACCATTTTCTTTTGTCCTAGCTAATTTTGGCAACTGTTCAAAGCTTTTGGAGAACATTTATACAATCAAAATGGAGTAATTAAGTTCCATAATTTCTTTTTGTAATCATTCGTCTATTTTTTCAGGAGTATAGTATTTTACTTTATATTAAGTCGTATAAGGAGTTCGATACTTGATGTTCCATGGAACTAATCATATTTTATAATTTTTCACAATTAGAATTTTTGGTTGTCGAAGTTTTTTGAAAACATTGATACACATTTTTGAACTGCACAAAGCTCGACTCAAAAATAATGAAATGGGGCTGTTGAAACACCTTAAAAATTGACCTTAATAGGTAATGAATGTGTGATGCATATTTAAATTAGAAAACTAATATAATTTAATTCTAGACCAATTCATACTTCAATTTCAACAATAGTTGGCAAATAGAATTATCAGTTCCAATGAAGATAAGCCATTGACTCCAACAGTGATTCAATAATGCTCAAAATGAGCCCACAATAAAGTAATGATATGTCATTTAAAAACTAAAATTCATATCCAGCAGCCAAATGATCTCCAACTCTGTGTATTCATAAAAAAATCAAGATCTTGACAAGATAATCTATAAGAACATAAGATTATTAAGATTTTACATTGCAAAACTAAATTACTTAAATGCTAAATGCATTGATATATGATTTGTGGGAATTGATGAGGTTCTCGTGATGGAGCTTTCAAATTTTGGCTATATTTATGGGATCGCCACTTCAAAAATTTATTAAAGCCCACTCTCTTCGTCAAGTCAGGCCTTAGGTATGAATTATGGCTTGATTTCAAGAGATTTAGAGGTTTGAAGAAATATCCTATTCTGGCTTGGGTTCCCACAATCATTTAGAGGTGTTGGAACAATAGAGGTAAACAAATGAATGACGTGGTTTGGGTCACAGAATGCAGTATACGAGAATGATAACTATGAAGGACGTGGAAGAGTGTGTTTGATTAGTAGATTGCAAGATGGTCAAAATTGTGCACGATAATTGAAGATTTGATTTAGATCAATATAGTGTTTATGGGGATGACTCTAATGCAAGAATTTACTTTTGTTTTATTTTCTGGGAATTCTAATATAGGTAGTTTTCAATGTAGCATATGATCAGATCAGCCTACATTGAATCAATTCTCAAACATGATAAAGTTAGATAGTAGGGATTGAAGGGTGTATATCCTATCACATGCTTTAGGACTGATTGTATTTTTAAGGTATGTTGATGATCCATGTATCTAGACTTGGGTCTGACATGAGAAATATACACTATTTACGGAAAATCTAACAGGAGTTGTTGACATGAATCCAATTATAGTTAGTAGAGCAAAGGCTAAGCGAGTAAAACTTTTTCACACATTATAGAAAGGTGCAAGATCTGTCAAAGTCTTGATATGTGATTCCTACTAGCCATCATTGCTGACAATAGGATTGATAGGCAGTGCCCTACACCATTGAGCGAAGATCTAACAAAGAACTCATAAATGAGTTGGGAGTTGAAGAGGAATGTTAAGTAGTAAGTATAATTGGAGGTGTGGTTCTAAGCGCAAAAGATGGACGTACGTGGAGTTTAGAACTTCCTGATTGATGATTTTAGAGGGTTGGATCCCTCCAGTATTGTGGCAATGATATGCTTCTTCATCTATTAACTTTAGGAAATTAGGGATCTTACAGGACATCTAGAATGCTTCCACGAGAGCCCTAGAGACATTTTCCCCTAGCCTTGGACAAAGGTAGAAAGGGGTGAGGATGAAGAGAGTGAATGACAACTTGAAATCTCTCCCCTTAATAGAATTTAGGCATATCATACTGTAACGGTACATATCATATCTGTGGTAACATATCATACAAGTATGATCAAAGAATTTAATTGTCAATTTGATCAGTCCAAAAAGTTGGTCTTTCACAGTAACAGTTGGAAATGATATGGATAGATAACACGAGTAAGGACAATACTGATGCAGGGCCGAGCCACCGTCAGTGGTGTTAGTCCCGCAGTCGGTATCCTGAGCATCGAGCGTGTGATATAATTTTGACTAACCTAGGTCGTAAGAAGTACAAACCATATATCATATAGTGATACATTTTTAATATCATATCGTTGAATTTAAATTCATCTATATGCAAGTGCCAACGTGTATCAATAAACAAAAGTTGGTGTTCGTATGGTACAATCACCAATAATTAATCATCAGGGCCGTGGATCTGTTGTGCAAGGGTGCTGGCAGAATTGAATATCATATAATACCGTGCTAATTATAATAGTATGATGTGAGTTTTTTTTTTATAAAATGACAGGAAAAACTCATGAGTGAAGCTCAAATAAAATATCACACATAATTAGGATCACAAAAAAAATCACAATATAAAATACATGCGAACATCAAACATATAATTGGTTGATATCAAATTCATCTTGAATAAGTCATGAATATCAAACACCTATATGAGTAAAACGTGTTAACTGGGACATGTATCCTGTAGAGTCGCCTTTGGAGTGCCAGGCGAGTTAACATTCACACACAACATGAGTGTTACAGTTCATATCTCTTGCTAAACATAGAATTGTCTGATGAAATGATGCATAATGTTGACACTGTTCAAATACTATAAATATAAACGAATGTGTGAGAGGTCTTAGAGATCGTAGATGGCACTAGTTGTATCAACACATAATTCGGAATGTGCCAACAAGGGGTCCAATGTCAATGGATTTATTGCTTTAAGCTATAGTATTGAGCAATCACAATTTTCCTTACGATAATGTATTCTCACTATCACGTCGGTGGAATAGGTAGCTATAAATATCACTCGTATGAGGACGTTCACTAGTCGGTAGCTAGGGAGGTTTAGTTGAGAGCACGGAGGGGAGAGGCGGTGGAGATGAGTGATGAATGGCTTGAATATTTACAAAGTTTGACGTATGAATACACATAATAGATCGATCAAAAGGATGAGCCTATGTTTTGGGATAAAGGTTTTGACTCGGAGATACGCTCGAAGATCTAAAGACAAGTCGTCTAAGGGCACGTCATAGTGGAAGCCATACGGACAGTCTTTGAAATTCTAACAAAATAGATATACAGTCTAAGGCAGTGCCGGTTATAACTTCGTTTTGAGTGAGTCGAATTTAAGCCACTCTGATTGAGCCGATATACAGAAAGGTGAATGAGACCAATGTATCCGCGCACTGATGTACTGTGAGCTCCTCTGATGGTCTAGGGTGATGTTACATATCATTTGATCCTAGATTAAATTGTAGATGCTCACTGGGTGTATTCAGTAGTTAACATTCTCCATCTCATATTTCTTTTAGAATATCCTTGATATAATTAAGTATGACTCACCTCAAGCCAAAGTTTCCATCATGTCCGCATTTTTTCACATTCATCCAGAATTAAGTGAGCTCTCTCATCATATTCATTCAATAATTCACTCATTATTCTTAAAACATTCATCAACACACAAATTTATATTGTTGATCCAATTTATATAATCCACACTAAATTTTGGAATAATAGATAAATCATCTCATATTGTTGTTTGGAGAATAGGGGTGGTGTTCACACACATAAAATCAATCTAGGAAAAGTGCTCAAGGCTATTTTATTATCTCTCCAGGTTAAGATCATTTGAGTCTACCCATTTTAACTGATTGGAAAAATGTAAGGATTTGAATTTTTTCGAGAATTGTTATAATGGCGATGAAGAATGAGTTGGGGTGCTTGTATGAATGTGTCCTCAAGTGGTTGGTGGTGAATTTTGATAAATAGAGATTGACACTTTTGGGTGCAGGCATAGTTGGGCGTTTTCGAGTGTATTACATTGCGCTCAGCCCAAGGCACAAATAGATGGGCTCAGCAAAGTTGGGTGTTCGGTGCAGCGAGACAACTGCTCTAATGTTGGCGCCGTAGCATACTATTCATTAATTTATATAAATTTTTCCATATTTTCATTGCCGATTTATCTGATTCAGAGAAAAGAAAGTATAGAGAAAAGAGGGTTTGGGAGGAAAATCACGGTTTGAGCTAGTTTCAGGCATTTCGGGCCATCGTCGACCTGGAGTTCTGAATTGATATGTCAGATAAGATGGGAGAATTGTTGAGATTTGACATCAACACGGATACTACGGGGATGAGCATTGGATTGCGCGTTTTCTCAGCGACATGCCTGTTAGTCTAACTTTTCGTAGGTCCGACAAATCCAGTAGATGCGAAGTCAGCCAGACTAGCATAGTAAGATACTGCATCTGCAATGTCAGTTTGTACATGATCTTTTTACTTGTCTTGAGTCTATTGTTGTTAAGTTGCATTGAAAACTTATTAACTCTTACTTGCATGAGTTTTTGAATTGCATTCAGATCCTTCTTAACTATTGAAGCACACAATCCTTACTATTCCACTTGGAGACTTGATTAGCATATTTTAAATCAAGTACTTATATAGATTATACTGGTTTACTTTAAGTTCAACTTGGTCCAAATATCATTTGAGTCCAGGATCAAGCCATAATCCAAGTCCTAATATGAAGTTCAGGTCAGAATGTAGTCCTCTTATGCTCCAATAAGTCTGTGGAGGAAGTTCGTCACGGGTATTATGTGGCGAGCGATGGCGGGGGTTCCCTTCCTCCCCCCAAAGTCCTATTTCGGCATTAGACAGCCGTCGAGGGCCCCCTATGTAACGCTTTGCTTACGTGCAGGAGGAACTCGATTGCGGACTACGGCTGAAGCAGGCAATCCCTGTGAGTTTTTTCTTTAGCACGGCGGGGCAATAAAAT
>NW_021385631.1:0-20266 GCF_001605985.2 Dendrobium catenatum | reverse complement strand
GGTGATCGAAAGGAGTGGAGTGATATGAATATGATCGCCAGCTTTTAGAAGAACTGAGGTATAAAGGACATGTTGGATTGTCCTAACATCTTTGAGTAAGCTGGTAGACTCTCTAACATGATAGGAAATATCAGTGTTCCTCAAAAGGTGATTGGTTGGAGCCAAATCATAATCGGGGTCTTGAGATAAGATGTGAAGCTTTTCTCTAGTGGTGGACAACTACAGGAGCTCATGACAGTCTTGATATATATTATTTTGAAAGAATGCTTATTAATATAAGACTAAAGAGCAGTGAAGGAGGAATTGAGGCAGAGGCTAGCAAAGATTTTTAATAGCAATTCAGAATTGAACGGGATGGTAAGTATAAGGATAAGGGTAAGAGATGTGTGGGCAAAAAAGTCAAGAATAGGATAAGAAAGTATACGATGGTTGGAAGTCCAGGATAAAGTGATCGCGACGGTCTTGTATCATAGATAGGTTGCTTTGTCGACCTTTTTAGTGAAATGAGGGTCAAGATTGGCCCTGGAGGAGCTTCTAGAAGCCATACAAGAGTTCTTTCCACCAGCCATGAACATAAAACTAGAGAAGGAATGAGAGAAAAGGTGGATGGAAGAGTTTGCATGAGAAAATTTGTTTGCAATCCTTGGTTTAAAAAAAAATTGGATCAATCATCCAAGACTATTGCAGAATCGTCTAAGACAATCATATAAAATAATTTCGCTCAAGATGATTGGTCAAAAAGGCAGTAATATTATCCAAGATGATCGGACATCATTCGAGATGATAAGACATAGGCGATTGTCCCTAGGAGTCAAGTCGGACGACCATGAAAAAAGTATATCATCCATGATGATTAGGTGGATTGTACAGGATGATAGGCAATAATGGATCGTATCGGCCATATTTAAAATGTGCACCAAATATTTGCCACGTGGATCATCCAGGAAGAATAGGTGGATCATTTAGGACAATCACTAATAACTGAGGAAAAATTATGAAGATTGTCCAGGATGAGGAGGATCGTCCAGGATGATAAAAACTATATGAAGCAGAAGATGATCAGATTGTCCATGATGATAATGGATTGTCTAGGATGGTCAGAAATAGAGAAGTCATATCAGCCGTCAAATAGAGTTTTAAGAGTGGATTGAATGCATCGTCTAGGATGATATAAATATCATCTAAGATGATGTGACCAAAGATTGAAAATCTGGAGATGGATGGAGATGATCAGAGAAGGCCCAAAATCACAAAAAATAATAGTAAAAGAAAAAAATAAAACATAAAAGATAATAAAAAGTGACAAAAGGAACAAAAATAAAGTTTTTTTTTCTTTTTTATTTTAATCAAAAAACAAAAATGATAAATTCTCCATATGATTGAATTTAAAATTTATAAGAAGAATGCTTTAACATTGTCAAAATCTAAAAAATGGTAGATTAGCCGATCCTGTTAGCCCTAGCTCAAACTTCTCATAGGGTATTTTTGAAAACAAAAGACCTAACTCTAAAAAACTAATTGGATAATAAAAACAAATCTAATCAAAACTTAGTACCAGAAAAATATCTTATAGAATAATATACCAAAGTAATTTGTCACAATCGTGAAATTCGAAATCAAGCCTTTGAAAATATCAAGTGACACATGAATTCTTCTATGATTTAAGGGTTTAAAAGAGAAGGAAGCTTGCCTTTTGTGGGCTGATTTTATGCCTCTTGTCAATGTATTGGCTCACTTTGTGCATCTTTTAATTTTTGATACACTTTGTGTACCTTTCACTATTTTTGGCGATCATTGCACATCTTTTCATTTTTTTCTTCCTTTTGGGGCTCATTTTATGCCCTTGTCATTTTGCAAGTTAGATCTCTTTCAAAACTCTTAAATACTCTCAGTTGTGAGCATATCTTTCATATATTAGAAAAAAAACTCACTCTCTAATATAAAGAAGAATAAACCATAAAATATAATCAAATTCATATGATAAATGCAACGATAAGATTTCAATGAATTTGAAAGTAATATAAAGGCATTGAACATTATATATATAACAGATAGATTACTGTAGCAAGATAGAAAAGATCTCAATTATATAGTCAAGTTATTAATTTAAGATAGACTTTTATTAGAGGGAGGGAGACAATCAATAGTGTTTCTCCTTTTAACTAATCTAGAGATGTAAAACATTGACAACAAATTTCCAAAAATAACAATAAGGTATAAAATATCATTTCAGCTATGACCAAAGAGAGAAAAAAAAGTGAACATCAGAGATATAAAACATTGACAACAAATTTCCAAAAATAACAATAAGGTATAAAATATCATTTTAGCTATGACCAAAGAGAGAAAAAAAAGTGAACATCAGAGATGAAAATACTACAAAATAATAGAGAATAAAAAATCAACACTTAAAACTAAAAAGAAAGAAAATAAAATAAGAACAAGCAATAGATCAAAAAACATGCAAATCATAATTTATTAAGCAGCAAGTTTATGCAATTATAAGTAGCGAGCCTCCGTTTTCGGGGTACCACATGCTCTCCCGAGGGTTTTTATGAGAGCAAGCCTACAAAATTATTAAACATTAGATTTAGAAACCTAAAAATGTTTGGGTCCCTTCTTATAGAAGGAAGAATGCAAATGCATGTATGTTATATTGTGAATCAATCAATTTGGGTCTCCACACCTAATATGCACTACGATGAACATTGCAAGTGTGTGAAATATGCTCTAACGTGCCACATAAAAACATCTAACACCAGGAAAAAGAATTTCTAATTTGTTCAAGTTATCGTGCCTCTTCTTAGTTTTGGCTTTTGGTTAAGTGTGGGGTTAGTCCTATTTTCCTCAAGAGGATTAAACTCAACTCTAAACCTCGAGTTGGCACTTTCTAAAATAGCATTATCAACTCTCAAATAGTGCTCCCTACTTTCAACTTAATCAATATATATTTTAAAATTAGTTTTAAGTGAGGTGTAGGATGCTTTCATTGAATCATGCTCAATAACAAACTCAGAATGCTTTTTATTCAATTCATCAAACTCATCAAGTAATGTCATGTGATTGCTATCAATTTGAGAGTGATCTTTCAATAAAATTCCATAATCTTTTTGCAAATTCAAAAACTCCAATTTTAAACTAGCATGCGATTTCTTAAGTTTCCTATTTGATGCATGAATTTGTTCACAAACTTCAAGTAATTGATCATAGGCTGATTTGTATATCTCTTCTTAGTCAGACTAACCAAGGTGATCACCCACTATCAAGCACAAATTTGTAGTCTCCTCCTCCGCTTTAGTCTCAGAGGAGTTAGATGCAGAATTCGCCAAGAACACCTTTTGGAACCACTTCTTGTCCTGCACTTGAGTGATCCTTAAGTGTAGGACAACCAGCTTTGACATATATATTAGAAGAACTTTTAAAATTTTTAATATCCCTATCTTTTTTCCTCTTATGATGATGCTTATGATTCTTCCTTAGAAAGCTTTTGAATTGCCTAGTGATGAAGGCAACATCATCACTTTTAGATCCGGAAGAACTTGTATTCGTATCATTAGCTTTCAGTGCCATAGTTTTTTTCTTCTTTTTCTCACCTACATCAAGTTGTCTTTGATTCACCCCTTACTCATAAGCAATGAGTGACCCAAGTAAGTTATCAATAGAATAAGAATTCAAATCCTTAGACTCCTTAATTACAGTAATTTTAGCATCAAATAAAGAAGGCAAACATCTTAAAATTTTATTAAAATTTTCATAATTCATGAGTTCTCTTCCTAAGGCATGCTGTGAGGTGAAAATTTGAGTAAACCTAGTATATACGTTAGAAATTGATTTAGTAGGTTTCATACAAAAAAGTTTGTAGTCATGCAACAAAATAATCAACCTAGATTGCTTAACTTCATTTGTTCCTTCATAAGTAATACACAATCTATCTCATATTTCTTCACCAGTAGAACAACTCAAAACACGCATATAATCCTCCAATTTCAAAGCACATAAAAAATAATTTAAAAATTTGCATTTAGTTGCGCTAAATCCATATCATCAAAAGTTCATTCAGTAAAAGGAAGTTCAGTTTTAATACCATTAATTTTATGAGACAGAGGTGAATAACCATCCTTAATAAGTATTAACATGTGATAGTCAATCAATCATAAACATGCGAGTTTTCTAAAAATCAAAAGAAATATCATCAAATAAAGGTGTTCATGTAATAGAACACCCTTCTGCGGTATTAAGATTACCAAAGTTGGCCATTGATTGAGATTTATAAGTTTTCAAAATCTCATTTTTATGAATCCCACTCTAATATAACTTGAAAGTTTATTAGGGATCTTAAGCCCTTATGAACTAATCCCGAGGCTAACCAAAGGGGGGGGGGTGAATTAGTATTTAAAAAACATCTTTAATAAAAATATAATCTTATATTAAACCAAGATTCACCACAAGAGAAACTAAGTGCAAAAATTAAATGCGGAATTAATAATTAAAAAGAACACACAAGATTTTATAGTGGCTCGATCAACTTGACCTACATCCACTCCCCGGAGCCTCTCCTCCAAGAATTTCACTAAACTCAATTTCTCTCCTTTTTCCCCCACAGCAAGGTGGAGAAGCCCATACAAAAACTCTATTCCACGGACCCCAATGAGGCAGAGAACCTAACCCTTTTTGCTTTCTCCTAAAGCATGAATAGAACCCAAACTCCTTTTGCTTCCTCCAAAAGTAGGCAGAGAATCCAATTCCTTTTGCTTTCTTTAGAAGCAGGCAGAGAACCCAACTCCTTTTACTTCCTCCAGAAGTAGACAAAGAATCTTGATCAGTTGCTGAAGTAAATCTCTCAAAAACCTCCAAGGAACCAAGGATAATGACCAGAGAAGATGACTTGAATCCTTATTTGGAGCAACTTTGTGAAACCCCTCACACGATCCTCTCTCTCTCTCTCCCTTGCCCTCCCTCTCCTTTTGGCTCTCTTAGTTCAGGACAACAGCAAAAGTTATTACCTTGAGTAAATAAGGATCTTTTAAAAAGGGCTCAAAATTAGCCCTAATTAGTAACTATATCGAATAGTTCAAATTTAGTTAAATTAGTCAGGACGGAAAGAGTCTGGATGATTAGAAGGTTACTTTGTTCAGATATTCCAGGATGATAGGATATCATGTTGTATTATTAGTTCAAGTCATCAAATATCATCCATACCATCACCCTGGATGGATGTCTTGACGATGGAACGATAACTAGATCGTCCAGGATGATCTTATGATCATTCGGGCTGATTAGTACAAAATAACAAATATCATCCAACACATTGCCTTGAATGGATGTCTGGATAATGAAAAAATAACTTGATCATCTAGGCCGATCTCACGATAGTCCCGTATGATTAGTTCAATTCAGTACATATCGTCTAGAGCATCGCCTTGAATGGAGCCAGCTGATTATTGATCGTCACGAAAGAACTAAGTTTTGTAAACTATTCTTCTTGGACGATCTTGCAATTATCCAGGATGATATGATCGAGCAATAAAATCATAATTACTTTCCTTAATTACCTGATTAATTTCGGCATAATTGCACTACATTATCCAAGATTATGTCCTAGAAGATGTCCAAAAATAAAACACGCCTAAATAGACCTGGCGGCTGATTCTTTCTTATTTGAGCCTATCCTCTAGGACGATGCTAATATCATCCAGGATAATTCGCTTAATTGAGTCTAGCTTAACCAGGATGCCCTAATTAGGGTTTCTTTTTTTAACTGATCATCCATGATGATTTTTGGATCATCCTAGATGATGTGATCAAAATAGAAAACACTAATTAAACAGACTTAATTTCCCCACAAGTGTGTGTGTGCAAGGTTACTTAGCTTCAGGACCCACAATGTTACAATGGACTCATGAAAAGGTAAAAGACACTTGACATTCATTACAAGCTGACTCAGTCCCAATCTTAAGCTAGTTCGATTTGCAATTTGATCTTGTGGACTTGAAACGTTAGTAGGCAAGGCAGTCATATAAAAATAGAAAATATTTGATATCATCAAAATTATATTCCATAAAATCAGATTTGCAATATTGAAGTCTTCAGCAGTCTGGAGTATGATTTCCCTAAAATATTAGTAAATACAAACAACAAAAATAAAATATATCTAATTTGTAATAGGAGAAAGAGTAATCATATGATAATATTTTATTATTATCAAAAAATTATATTATATCAAACTCCATCTATAATTCTAAGTTTCATTAATCTCCCTCTTTTGATGATTGTAAAAACATTTATTTTTTGAATTAATATTAAAGGTCATTTTTCTCTTAAGCTCGCCCTTAATGAATGCTCAATTAAATATAAGAATTTTAATCAAAACAAAAACAAAAACAAACTAAAAAACAAAAATATAAACAAATTAAAAAATAAAACTTACACCATCAACCACAACAATAAGATTAAAAACAAAACATATATACCACCGACCTCAATAATAAGATGTAAAAACATAATGTATGCACCAAACACAATAAACACTCATGATTAAATTAAATAAATAAATAATAAATATTGACTCGCCATTTTGATAACAATAAAAGTGGAAGTAACTCTTATAAAGGTTTCTATTGACAAATCTAATAGTTGATGAAGAAGGAAAGTTTAAACTATTTACAAAGATAACATTAATGCCCTAATACGAAAAGGAAAGTCTCATATTTTAAATCAAATAACAATTAAAATAAGAAAAGTCAACCAGGTTCACTGTTCGTTCTAGACATATCAATTAAAAATAATTATTACAAAAATGATGAAATAATGATTAATTGGTTTCTACTTCAATAGTGGAGATTATTGCTAATTAAATGGATTTGGTGTAAGAAATAAAAAGATAAAGGAAACAAATTTATGAAACTTTAAATTGGTGACATTGAACGTCTTTTCAATTTTTGGCACGCTTTGTGCATCTTTTTAGTTTAGGCTAATTTTGTGCTTATTTTCATTTCTGGCGAACATTAATCATCTTTTTAAACTTGTGGCACATTTTATGCATCTTTACAAGTTGGCATACTTTGTGCATCTTTTTCTTTTTTGTCTTTCTATTATGAATAAATTTTAAGACAAAACTAAATAATTAATTAAATTAAACACGTTGAATATATAAAAAATAAAAATATGAGTTCTCATTTTTAAAAAATTATTGCTATATAATATTTGTCTATATGAACATGAACATGATCTTTTGTTCTATATCTAGCCATTATTTAATTTAAAAATTGAGAAATTAAATTTTATAAGAAAATTAATTTGTAAAGAAAAGTATTTTAGAATTTCATTCCATAGATCAACAGCATTTGATTAGTCTGTAGAAACATAAAATAGTTCAAGAAGATTAAACTCAAAACAAAACAAACATCATTCAATTTCTTTGTTTTAACAAACAAAGTATTCAAATGCAAATACAACAAAACCAAATATACAATCATCCAAATATCATAATATGTACACTAAAAAGTAAAAAATAATAATAACTATAATGGAAAATAATAATGAATACCCTAAAGGACCCTTATATGGAGGTGGCTAAGGTGGTGTAAACATCGTAAAGTATCTATTGATGGTAGATACTTGAGTTTTGACCGAGTCAAAATATCCTTTGATTCACCCCATATCCTAATTATATCTTACAGTTTGCTCGTTTAAGAGAGTCTCAATTTGATTAAATCATTGATCAAAATTAGATTCAAGTATACAAATTGCTGGACCATTTCTTGATAGAAAAAATGATCAGGTGTAGGAACATGTGCAGGTGTAGGAGCAAGAGCATCCTTTTTCATCAGATTCATATCCCTTATCCCCTTGGTCCTAGTTATAAAGGTAATAGAAGGAAGCATCAGTGAAATAGATTAGAAGCTTAGTAGGTGGTTCGGGATGAATCAAATTGTATTTCTTTTCTAAAATGTTTGCAACCAGGTGTCCTTAAACCTTATTTTTAATTCCTTTATTATTAGAACATCCAATGTTAGTAAGTTTATAGATATACTCCATAATAAATTAGGCTTCATCTATTGGAGTGTTTGTCATTGTAAGATATATGACTGTGGATAATAAAGGAGTTAGGTTGAAACGATCACCAACTTTTAGAATAATTGAAATTCTTAATACATGCTGGATGATCCTAACAGTTTGATTCAAGGCGTACACACGAGATTGATGACTTACTAAATCAGCACCTCTAAGGGTTTGATTGATAGTAGACAAGTCAAAATTAGACATAGAAGTCATTTTGTGTGCCCTTACCCCTTGAGATCTAAGGTGTAGGTAGGTTTCTAAATCTTCCTTAGTGATCTCTGCTCTCTATTTAAAGATATAGGATGACATCTTGGTATTGTTTTCTCTCATTCTAAGGTTGGCCATAAATAATGAATTGTGTCCTAATGATAAGTATAGATTAAAGTAAGAATGAACGAGAACAGGGAAGAGTAAAAAAGAGGCATTATTGGAAAGTTAATGTCTTTTTGGATCAGGAGATGAGATGGAGTCATTTCTTTCTCAACGAAGTGCATGTAGTCTTCCTCATTCTCTTTTGATAGAAAGTTTACTTCTTGTTCTTTAGAATGTGAGGAAGTTCCTCTAAAAAGATGAGCCCACTTGCTGCTGCTTGCCGTTTGGAGTATTTTATACACAAGAAAATATGAGAATGAAAGTGGTTGGTGAAGAAAATCTTATCAAATGCCTTCCAATTTAAAGAAAATGACACGATCGTACACTACAAAATAAGGTTTGTACGTACGATTTTGTGTTCGTATGGGATTAATTCCTTTTGTACATATGAATGGAAACTAACAAAAATGAAATAACTTTTCGTAAACTGCCATTCTCGAGGAGTCGTAATGTACGACTTTTTTGACCAAAATGTTCATATAGACGAACATGTGTTCATCTGAGATGATAAAACTAATAATGATCATTCCTCGCACTTAGGTTCATCCACATGCAAACTAACAATAGGATCATACAAATGAAATATGATTTCATACGTAAAATCTGTGAAAATAATTGCCATTGGAAAAATGCATTCCTTTCGTACAGACAAAAATTATTGAATCGTATAGTACGAAGATATCATCGTATAATATGATATGTTTACAAAAATCTCATTTTCATCTTCTAAACATAAGAAAAAATATCATGTACAGTCTATAGAATTCATACAAAATGAAAGTAGTTTGTATAGTACGAATGAAATAGTAACTCAAGACATAATAAATAAAACTCTATTCCAAAAAAAAATCACCCAAGATCCATGACT
This sequence comes from Dendrobium catenatum, assembly GCF_001605985.2. NCBI lineage: Eukaryota > Viridiplantae > Streptophyta > Magnoliopsida > Asparagales > Orchidaceae > Dendrobium > Dendrobium catenatum. Next base: position 10,965 of record NW_021385631.1, on the reverse strand, counting down.
TGCAACAATTAAAACAAAAATAATAATAACGAAAAAGAAAACATAAAATAGAGGGAAAAAACCATTAACAAAAAAAAAATAAATAAATAAACAAACCAAACACATCAATATACATGAAATACTTACAAATTTAAATTGCTGAATTATAATTCCTAAGCATGAATATCAATCACACCTAATTTGGTTCTTAAGGTGATAAACATTTTAAAAGCAAATGGTTTTGTAAAAGTATATGCAAGTTGATTCTCACTAGCTATATGATATAGCTCAATTTTGTCTTTAGTGATATGATATATAATCAAGTGATGCCTTATATCTATATGCTTTGTTCTAGAATGTTGAATATGATTATTTGAAATGTATATGACACATGTATTATCATAGAAAATTGGAATAGTGCTAATAAAAAATCCTAATTCAATAATTTATTATTTTAACCAAAGAACATGTGCCACATAATTACCTAAGGTAATGTATTCTACTTCAATAGTAGAAAGGGATATTAAATTTTGTTTTCTGCTAGACCAAAAAACTAAAGAGTTTCATATAAATTAACAAGTTCTAGAAATAATTTTTAGATCAATCCTACATCATTCAAAATCAAAATCAGAATATCTAATGATTTTAAAAGAAGAGTTATGATTTGGATATGATATCCCTAAGTTTTGAGTTCGCAAAAGACATCTTAGAATTCTTTTAACAGCATTAAAATGTGATTCATTTGGATCATCTTGAAATATAGCACACAAATAAATACTAAACATAATATCAGGTGTACTGGCAGTTAAGTAAAGTAAAGATCTAATTATTCCTCTAAATTTATTTTGATCAACATATTTTTCCTTAAAGTCCTTATCTAACTGTACTAAGGAACTCATTGGTTTACTCACTAGTTTAGCTTTATTCATTTTATATTTCTTGAGGATATCCTTAATATACTTCGAATGGCTAGAAAATGTTCCATCCTCTTCATCTTTTATACTAAAACCAAGAAAATAAATTAAGTCTCCCATTAAACTCATTTTAAATTCACTACTCATTATTTTAGAAAAATCATCATAAATATTTTCTATTGGCAGATCCAAATAAGATATCATCAACATATATTTGAATAAGGAGTATGTTATCTCCTACCATTTTTAAGAAGAGAGTGGTGTCCACCCTTCCTTTAACAAATGATCATTCTAGTAGGAAAGTGCTTAGCCTCTCATACCAAACCTTAGGTGCATTTTTTTGTCCACATAATGCCTTTTTCAATTTAAACACATTATTAGTGAATTTTGAATATTTAAAACCTGGAGGTTGCTTAACAAAAATATCCTTCTATATCACCCTATTAAGAAAGGCACTCTTAACATCAATTTGAAGTAATTTAAAACCTTTAAAACAAGCAAAGGCTAGTAACACCCTTATTGCTTAAACTCTAGCTATAAGGGCAAAAGTTTTTTCAAAATTAATTCTTTCTACTTAATTATACCCCTTGGCCACCAATCTTGCCTAATTTTTAACCACTTCACCTGAATATGTTATGCTGTAATGGCTTTTGTAATATTCATTGATGCATTTTTAATTTCTTGTGCCAAGTCCTATAATGGTTTATACTAGTTTAGTGACCATGCACACACTCACATAGGGGACCCACTTAGTTTCAACAACACTTTGATTTTCAGGACTTTCAATCAATTCTAAAACATTATTTCTAATAAATTGATTTAATTCTTCTTGCATGGCCAAAATAAAAAATTTATCTAAAATTATTTAATTTATATTAGTGGGTTCAATCATTAAAATAAAGGCAGAGTGATTCACTTCTTTGTTAAGTCCATGCCTATTTCAAACACCTTCACTTAGTTCACCTAAAATCAATTCTTTAGGATGACTTTTAAAAAATTTCCATTCTCTAGGAAATGTATTTTATGTTCCAACATTCTCTTCAAGATCTATTTTTTCAATTTCTTGGGAGTTCTCTTAAATATGTTCTTCCTCTAACATTGGCTCTTTAAAAATACCATATTTATAAAAAACTACATGTGTTGTCTTCTCAACTAATAAATTCCTCTTGTTAAAAATCCAATAGGATTTGACAACACTAGAATATCCTAAAGAAAATCCTTTATCAAATTTAGGATCAATTTTTTCTAAAAGAGTTTTACTATTATTATGAGTGATCACCTTACATCCAAAAAAATGTAAATATAAAATATTAGGTGTTCTCCCCTTAAGAAGTTCATAGGGTATCTTATTCTACTAAGATATAATGCTCTCCCTATTCAGAACATAACACATCAACCCAAAAATATTTTGAAAGTGATTATTCAGCCAACATGACTCTAATGGCTTCTATCAAAGTTTTGTTCTTTATTTCGACAATCTTATTTTGCTGAGGGGTCCTAGGTGCTAAAAGTTATGATCAATTCCTTGCTCTTTACAAAAATCTTCAAAATTTTTTATTTTTAAACTCTTTTCCATGATCACTTAGAAATGATAAAATTTCATACCCTAGCTTCCACTGAATTTAGGTAGAAAAAAATATAAATTCATCAAATAATTTGCTCTTATATAAAAAGAATTTGACCCAAGTGAATCTTAAATAATCCTCAATAATTAAATACCCAAAAACTTTCCCTCTTAAACTTACAATGCTAACTAGTCCAAAAAGAACCATGTGTATGACTTCTAGTGGTTTTCTAGATCTAAGATCTTTAATTGAATGAAAGGAGGAATTCAATTATTTTCATAATTAATATGCATCACGGAGGTGATCCTTAGTGAAGTCTAATTTGGGTATCCTTCTTACTAATTGTTTTTGGATAATCTTCTTATGATTTTTTATGCTTTCATGACAGAGTCTTCTATGCAATAATAATGATTTATTAGTGATTCTTTTGAGACAAAAAGTATTAGAAGATTTAACAAAGTTTAAATCCAGCATATATACATTATTTGTCCTATTTCCATGCAATACATCAATTCTATTTTGGCTTATAATGTAGCATTTAGGAAAAAATTTAAAATTAAAACCCTAATCACAAAGCTGACTAATACTTAACAAATTATATTATAAGCCTTCAACCAATAATAAATTCTCAATAAAGAAATATTCTTGTTGCCAATCATATCTGTACCTACCACTTTCTTAGTGTTATTATCTCCTAGTGTCATATTACCTCTATTATTGGCTTCCAGTGATATGAATTGAGTTATATCTCCAATCATATGTATTGAACATCTGTTGTCCAAGTATCAAATGCTCTCACGAGGACTTGTATGAGAGTGTTTCTACAAAATTATCAAATATTAGACTTGGGAACCCAAATGAATTTTCGTTCACCTCTAAGCAATGATAAGCTGGATGCATGTTTGATATGTTATGGTTTATGCATCTTAGGTCTCCACACTATATTTGTCCTACTACAAAATTTATAAGTGTGAGAGATGTGTCCTATCATTCCATAAAAAAATATTTAACACCAGGAAAAATATTTACCAATTTATGTGAATTATAATAACTTTTCATAGGTTTTGAAATTGAACTCTTCTGATTGGGATTGGAAAATTATTCAAGTGTAGGGGGTATCATATTTTCCTTAAAAGCTTTCAATTTTACTTTAAGATAGGAGTTTGTGCTTTCTAGAATAAATTATCAACTTTTAACTCATATTCTCTTTTATTTTCTTCATCTATAAGCACCTTGCATTCATTCTCAAGATTAGTACAGGATGTTTTCAATAAATCATGTTTCTTATTCAAATCATCAAATTCATCCAACAATGTCATTTGCTATCTATGGATGCATTATTATTCCTATGGATTTCATTGTCTTTTTTTGTAAATTTAAATATAATATGTTCAATTTAGCATGTAGTTTTTTTATTTTCCTATATATAGTATATATTTTCTCAAAAACTTCAAATAATTTGTCATAGGATAAATTACATACATGCTCCTAATCTGAATAATCAATTTTTTCTGTCATCAAGTTTAAATTTGTAACATCCTCTTCTACTTTTATTTCTGAGGAATATGAAGTTGAGTCAGCCCAGAAAGCTCTTTACAGTATTTTCTTTCCCTTCCTAACATTGGTTTTCTCCTCAACTTTTCCCTTATCAAGATTAGCTTTGAGATTCAGGCATTTTAATATGTCCAGGCTTTTTGTATTCATAATAATTGACGTCATTAGAAATTTTTTCATTTTTGTGGAACTTACCCTTATTCCCTTGCTGGCGTCTCCATTGCTTTCTTCTTATGAAGCTTTTAAATTGACTTATCATGAGTGGAATATCTACTTCATCCTCATGTAGTGATTGATCACTTCCTAAGTCATCCACTTTCAATATGATATTCTTCTTCTTCCACTTGACACCTGCATCAATCTATCTTTGAGTCACTCATTGCTCATAAGCAATCAGTGATCCATGCAGATTGTCATTAGAATAAACATTTAGGTCTTTTAATTCAGTTATGATAGTTATCTTTGCATCATAAGAAGTTGCTAAACATCATAGAATTGTATTAACTTTTTTTGAATTTGTTAGTTCTCTACCTAAAGTATGCAACGATATAACTATCCGTGTAAAATATGTATACTTGCGAGTGATTGATTCATTTAGTTTCATGCGAAAAAGTTTATAGTCATGTAAGAGAAAGTTTCAACTAGATTGTTTCACCTCATTAGTTCCTTCATACGTTATGAAAAGTATATCCTAAACTTCTTTTTTTTTTTTAGTTTTATAGATTGAAACACACATATAGTCCTTAGATTTCAGGGCACAGAAAAAATATTTTTAATTTAACTAAGCGAGGTATTTTTCCTCTAATGTCCAATCAGCAAATGGTGTTTCAATAATAATGCCATCAATAAGACTAGTAGGTCTAGTGTAACCTTGTTGTATTAAAATCTATATGTGGTAGTCAAGTGATTACATAAAAGTATACATATGAGTTTTCCAATAGTCGAAAGGAATGTTATCAAATAGTATTTATTTAGTGATCAAATAATCTTTAGGAGTGTTTTGATTTCCAAAAGTATTCATGATTGTTTTTTAAAAATCTGTATAAACTGAAATTTTTGAAATAGGCTCTCATACCACTTAAAGTTCGAGCAAGTTATTAGACCTAACAAAATTATCCCAATGATAACCAAGAGGTGGGGGGTGGGTAAATTGGTAATTTAAACATATCTTGGATTTTAAAAAATTATTTTAAGAAAGATTTCTTAATTAATCTGAAGTATGTGATTGTTTATAGAAATAAAATTTCATAAAATATTTTTCAACCATTATAATATAAAGTGTGAAAAATAAAAATATTTTAAAAAGAAAAAGAAAAGAAGAACACTAAATTTTATAGTGGTTTGGTCCAACTAGACATATATCCACTCCCTAAAGACTCCTTCTTCAAGTATTGCACTAAATCAAAGTGACTCTCCTTTTGCCCCCATAGTATGGCGGAGAAGCCCTTATAAAACCTCTCTTCCACCAACCCAGTGCGGTAGAGTATCAACGTCCTTTCTCACCCTCCTGGTGATGGCAAAGTACCAATGTCTTTCTCACCCTACTAATGATGGAAGAGTACCCTCATATTTTCCCATTATAAGAACTCTCACTCTTCACTCCTAAAAATACTCTCCCAAAAACTCTCCTAATCCACTATTTAGAGAAATTAGCAATAAGATTTAGAGTGTTAGTTTTTGAGACCCTTAGATATGAAAGACAAGAAAAATTGTCTAAAAAAATGAAAATATAATTGGACTGTACTCAGATTATACAATATGATCACGGGTCACTTGTACAAATAGTTCAAAAATCCATTTATGATTTTTTACAAACCTGATTTTGTACTTTGTCAAACATCTATACAAACTATCATCGTATTATATGAACAGTTCAAAACTAAACTAATTTGTCTGATATAATCCTGTACGAACCTCATTTCATACTATATTAGTCTTCTATATGAACTGACATCATATAATATGAATAATTAAACAAATCATGCTTCATTTTGTATGTACACGGTTGACCCCATTTCATACTTTGTAATTCGCCTGTATGAACCAAACTTCATATTATACGAATAATTTAAAAAATTATGAGTTTGTTTGGTACAAACGTGAACGCACCATTTTCATACTCTATGAGTCACTTATACGAATCTAATTTGTATAGTAAAACTAGTTAAAAAAATAATGAATTCATTTGGGACAAACTACTATGCACCCATTTTATATTATTTGAGTCATCTGCATGAACATACATCGTATAATAAGAATAGTTTAAAAAACAAATCCATGCATGATTTGATTAACTTCGTTTTGGAGGAAATACCATGACAAATCATCCAATATGATTTGAAATCATACATTATGATTAGTTTTAAAATCTTAAGTTTTGACTTACTCCCCAAGTGTGTGCGTGCACGGTTACCTAATTACAATCACACTCTCTCAGACTCTAAAAAAATAGAATATTTATAGACTTCATTACATAAAACCCTAATATACTCTGTCTTGAAGTCTTCAATAATATGAAGTATGATTTCCCTAAAATATTGATACACATAAACAACAGAAAATATATATAATATATGTTAGGAGAAATACTAATCATAACAATAGTATTTTATTATCATAAAAAAATAACATTATATCAAACACAATTTTTAATTCTAAGTTTTAATACTTCCTCGAATCACCTATGTGGGTGTGTAATACACCTACTACGTCTTATATAGTCATCTTGTTTTTATATAGTGCAAATATTACTTTAATTTATGCACAATCAAATTACTAGAAATTTGAAGAACACTTTAAATCAATATATACCATCTTCCACTTTCCTGGAGACCTAAGGATAAATGCCTTTAGAGGTTTTTGTGGAACATTTAGTATTTATAGGGAACCCCACGATCAGTACAATCTCATGTTTATGACTAACTCCTCATTTCCAATTTTCTTTGGTGGAATAATTAGAATGATGAGTTCATGCTTGTTATTCCAAAGAGTTATGTGTTTCAAGTCATATCATGTCTAGTATGTTTATGGATTTGACACAACAAAACTGGTGCATCACCATGTCTACCATATGCCATTTATCTTTCTTCCAGCTAATCAATAAGACTCGTACTATACATATCTCTATTGACTTATAGCATATGGGCAATATGTTGAGATAGTTGCTTCTTTGTTTTGCATGTTTGATATTTTTGCAACTTTTATATTGTTAATGATTCCAAATATTATTTATTTGATTATTATTTCTCCTAACATATTTTGGAATAATTATTTTGCTCTTGTGTGTACTAACATTTAAGGAAAATCATACTCTGGATTGTTGAAGACTTCAAATCAAGATCATATTAGAGTTTATTGTAATTGTACTCTATATTTTTCATTTTATTGAGCCTGAGAGAGTGTGATTGTAATTGAGTAACTGAGCACACACACACTGGGGGACAGTTTGAAATTCATATTTTTTTAAACTGATCATACTATATGATATCACATCATATGGGACAATATGGTTAGTTATTTTACCCAACGAGTAGTCAAACGAATAGAGATAAAAATATGTTTTCTAAATATGGTTCATACAGGATGTTCCCAATTTTCATACATGGATGAATGCATGTATTTTATTTTAGGACAAAGATCATACGAGATGATCAAAATTTTCATATAGGGATGAACACCTCTATTTTGTTCTCGGACGAAGATCATATAGGACGATCAAAATTTTTATATATGGATGAACGCCTCTATTTTGTTCTTGGATGAAGAAGGTATGGGATGATCAGAATTTTTGTATAGGGATGAACACCTCTATTATTTTCTCGTACGAAGAATTTTTTCTAACTTTGGATTGCACGGGATGATCCCTGTTTCATACCAGGATGAATGCCTCAGGTTTGTTCACGCTCATTTAATCCTGATATCACTTACAAATGAAAATTAAATTTTCTAACTGTTTGCCCTAGATGAACTTAGTTTATACTGGATGAAGATCGCATATGAAATGATTTTTTTCTGATTCACAACAGGTTTGTACATAATAGTGTTTATATTGCGACGAATCAATAATTTTTTTCAAATTTTTAAATCAAAGAAGTAATTTTTAAAATTATCAGTTCACCCCTCCCCCCTCTTGGTTAGCCTTGGAACATAAGATTAGATTTAACAAACTATTCTAGATTCAGCAAGAATCAACAAGTAATATCATAGCTTTGTTTCAAAATCATAAGTTTAGACTACTTTTTGATAAATGAGTATGTCTACTTTTGGAAATCGAAACATACCTGAAGGGTATTCGATAACTAGACCTCCTTTATTTGATAACATTTCTTTTGATTTTTGGAAAACATGCATGTCTATATATTTACAGTCATTAGATTATAATATGTGGATTTTAGTTCAAGAAGGGTATATAAAACTAACTAGATTAGTTGATGGTATTAGAGTTGATACACCCTTTACTGAATGGACTGTAGAACAACATGACCTTTTTTTTTTGAAGAGAAATTCAATTGCATTAAAATCAAAATAATAAACCTTAAAACAAGCTACTCAAGTACTCCCTAAAGAATCACATTCCTCCGTCAAGCATAACAAGAATGAAGGAGGAATCTCCTCAAAGCTAAGATCATCCCAAATAAAAGAATTCTTTAAAGCCAAATTAGCACAAACATCCGCTAATTTGTTACAATCTCTTTTGGAAAAAGAAAACAAAACTTGGTTGAAATCTAGAAGGAAAGCCAAATTATCATCAATTATTTTACTAACCTTCCATGTATTCATTGCCAAATGCAGAATTTTTATAATATTGAAGTTATCCCCTTCAATGATAATTCCTTGAGCTTCAATCATCCAATCCCGAATGATATTCTTCAAGTTTAGAAACGCCAGTAATTCTATTTGTGCAATGTCCCAATGCATAAGATTAGCTCCAAAAGCTATCAGAAATCTTCCTTTATCATCCCTTGCCACACCTCCAAATCCAGCCACATTATTGCTTAAAAGAAAGGCATCTACATTTATTTTTATCCACCCAGGTGGAGGAGGATGCCAAGAACAAAATAGCTTACGCTAGTTGGCATCCCAGTTATCCGGAGTAGAGTTAATAAAGTTACATACAATAACTGTAGAAACTTTATTTGCAGCCAAAGTATTAACCGAGTCTTCTATGCCATCATGAATCAATTTGCATCTGCTTTTCCAAACGAGCTAAGTAGTTGTACAATATATATTAGCAATGAAAGAACTCTTTCCAATAAGCTTCTTTAATCCTTCCAAGCATTCAGAAAGATTGTCAAAAAAAGGAACTTGGAATCCCCAGCTATTGAGAATATAAATCATTGTTCGAAGCTTGTCGCATTTCACTGCAATATGGCATCCATTCTCTTCTTCTTCACATCCTCTCGGACATCCTAAGAAATTACTCAATCTTCTTCTAAATAGGAAATCATTGGAAGGAATAGCATTATTACAAAATCTCCACCAAAAGAGTTCAATATTCGGTCTCAGTTTTAATTTTTTTCATCCAATTCCAGATAGCAATTTCTCCACTATGTTCTGTTATTGTTTGAAAAGCCAATGCAACAATAGATTTTCCATAAAGTTTTGATTTTAGCTCCATAAGATCATACCTCCTTCTGGAATCAATAGGAATTTGTATTATGAGATTTACCAGCTACTCCCCAAAGTTTAAATGGAGTTGATCAGTATTCCACTGCCCTTCCAAAATAAAAGAGCTAAGTTAGAACTCTATTGATTCCATATAGTTAACAAAAGTCGGCCACTTTGCTAAGCATTTGTCTAGAATTAAATGCTAAATATTTAAACATTTTCTTTTGTGCACTTAAGTCAGAAGACTACATGCGGTTTCCACTTGCAACAGTGAAAAGGGCATATGGGATAAACTTTGTATTACTTATGAAGGGACTAACGAAGTATGGAAATCTAGACTAAACATCTTATTACATGACTATAAATTATTTTACATGAAACCCAATAAATCTATTTCTAACATATACACAAGATTCACTCAGATAGTCACTTTTTTAAATGCATTAGGTTGGGAACTAATGAATACTAAAATGATTAATAAAATTATTCGTTGTTTGCCTGCTGCTTATGATACAAAAATAATTGTCATTATAGAGTTTAAAGATCTAAACATTTACTCTATTGTTAATCTTCTTGGATCACTAATTACTTACGAGCAAGGAGTGAGTCAAAGAAAGGTTGATACATGAGAATAATGAAAGGAGAAGAACATTGTACCGAAAGTGGAAGAGTCGGAGAGTAATCTATCTCAATCTGAAGATAAGGATGATATTTTTAATGACTAGGCAATTCAGGAGCTTTCTTAAAAGGAAGCAGAGGAGATACTAACAGTGGAAGAGAGATAAGTATAATAAGAATGTTAAGGTTTCTAATGATGTGATTTGCTATGAATGTAGGAAAATCGGACACATAAAGTCAGATTACCCAAACCTAAAAGCAACTCCTAGCAAAGAGAAGGTAGAGGAGAAACCAAAAGTGAAGAAGGGCAAGAAGAGATTCAAAAGAGCTTTTTGGGCAGACTCGACTTCAGATTCATTAGAAACAGAAAAGGAGGAAGCACCAATTTGTGCTTAATGGCCGATAATCTTGATCAGTCAGATCAAGAAGAGATACGTGACTTAACCTATGCTTAACTATTAGATGTTTTTGAGAGAATACATGATGCATATAGAAAGCTAAAGAAAATGCAAGCTAGTATGAATTTAGAACTATAAGAATTGCATAAAGAATATGAAATCCTTAAGAAAGATCATGCATTGATAGATAACAACCACATGAGCTTACTTGATGAATTTGATGACTTGAATAAGAAGAATGAAACTTTAAAATCATCCTATGCTCAATTGGAAAAAGACTTTAAAATTTTTAAGGATGAATCAGAGAATAAAGAGCATCATTTAAATTAT
>NW_021385630.1:0-218 GCF_001605985.2 Dendrobium catenatum | reverse complement strand
TCTTATACGATTAGTACAAGTCATCGAATATCATCCATAGAATTACTTATTCTGACAAGACTTTACCTAACTGGATGATGAATATTTAATTTACATCCAAGATGATTTCACGATTGTCTTGCATGATTAGTTCAAGATTTTGAATATCATCCAGATAATTGCTCTGTTCAGCCAAACTTTATAGGTTTGGACGATAGAAAAATAAATCATTGTCTATG
>NW_021385629.1:0-282 GCF_001605985.2 Dendrobium catenatum | reverse complement strand
GACGGCCGCAATCCGGGCCTTCTGGCCGCGGATTGCTGAGTTGGCCGTGCGAAACGGCGCGGTCGGTTGGCTACACCGCCTTTAGGTGGGTCCCACTTGCCGAAAAAATGCATTTTTTTACCTTTTTGGGTCCAAAAAATCTCAAAAAATTCCGAAAAAAATTCAGAAAAATTTAGAAAAATAGGGAAATCCGAAAATTGTAATAACTGCCCCCTATTCTCTCCAAAACCTATAAATAGGCCTCATAGGCCTTTAGAAAATTTGCAACTTCTCTTTCTTTCT
>NW_021385628.1:0-809 GCF_001605985.2 Dendrobium catenatum | reverse complement strand
ACAGAACTACGTCCGCACTCGGCACCCAATAAAAACTCTAGTTTGCAAAAGTAAGATGATAGAGTGGATATTATTGCATACCGTCTTGGCTATCTTTCTATTGATATTTTAATAGTCTCTCTCTCTCTCTCCTTATTTTCAAGCATATCAAAATTCAAGCTAAAAAATTAATATGAAAAAACGTAGACACTTGTCTCTCCCTCATTTATTATTCTATATTTTATTGAAGTTGATATGCTGACGAGAAGGATATTAATAGGAACAACTAATATTTGTATCTAACATCTCATCAGTTATGTTTTGAGCGTTTTTAACGTATAGGGTAGAGAGGACAGATTCGTTGAACAAGCCGATTTTTTTTATTAATTTAGTAATCCATGAGTGACAAAAAATTATTAATGTATTTTTGTCATATTCAGGGCCTAGTTGGTTCAGGGATTACCTTCTTTCTTCAGACTTGGTGCATTGATAGGGCGGGCCCACTATTCGTTGCTGTTTTCCAAACTGTACAGACTGTCTTGGTGGCCATCCTCGCAGCCATTATACTTGGAGATCAATTGTACTCTGGAGGGTTAGTATAATAGCCGTAGCCATATAGATTTATTACTCATTTACAATGCAAAAATTATGTATATATAACTCTAAATTTCACAGAAATTTTAGTAATTTCCTATAGCTTTTTAATGAATGCAGGCTTATAGGGTTCATACTTATAATTGTGGGGCTTTATTCTGTACTGTGGGGGAACAATGAGGAGAACAAAATTGGAAAACTGGAAAAAGAGGATCTCACAAACCACCTTCTTGAGC
>NW_021385627.1:0-212 GCF_001605985.2 Dendrobium catenatum | reverse complement strand
CTGGCAAAGGACGACCGCCCCCATGAACTAGTGTGTGAATCCATCCATAGAGGGTCGCCAAGCATGTTAGCAATACGGGTGATGTTATTTAAGTCCCAATACATCAAAGGCAATTGGGGGAGCCTAATCCAAATTGGGGAATGTAGCCCATGAAGCGAATTGGGAGTAGCCGAAGGGGACCACCTGTCCATGCCAATAATGTTTCCTCCAAT
>NW_021385626.1:0-291 GCF_001605985.2 Dendrobium catenatum | reverse complement strand
TTGATGACATTGATAAACATCTGCAGATGTTTCTGAGGTTGAAACCTCCGAGGTTTGAGGGCGCTGTTGAGCCTAGAGCAGCTGAGGAGGTTAGAGAAGACTTTTGACGGCATGCAGTGTCCGTCAAATAGGAAAGTACCGTTGGTTGTATTTCTGTTGGATGGGGAAGCTGAGCACTGGTGGGTAGGCCAGCAGGAAGCAAAGTTTCAGGATAGATTAAACTCTTTGATTACTTGGGAAGAGTTTACTGAGATATTTCGAGATTGGTTTGTTCCCCCATCTGCCGTGCAG
>NW_021385625.1:0-794 GCF_001605985.2 Dendrobium catenatum | reverse complement strand
AAATCAACAAATAGTGCACGATAGTCTACCTGTACGAAGCAGCGAATAATTAAACTCAGAAGCTGCTACGCCACGCCACCGGATATGCAACATTCGTACAAGAAGACATAAGGCGTCTATTCCAAGAATACCCCCGCACGTGCACCATAGTTTGTATACACATAGGTACACTAAAGGGGAAAATACAATCTCAAACCACATGGGCCCCGGCGAGAGTGTTATTGGTACACACGTGATGTCTAGGGAAGCTGCGAGGGTCAATAAGTGAATTCAGGTTCGAAACTGATCCTTCTATACGGGTCAATAGACCCGCATGGGCCCCGGCGAGCGTGTTATTGGTACACACGTGACGTCTAGGGAAGCTGCGAGGGTCAATAAGTGAATTCGGGTTCGAAACCGATCCTTCTATACGGGTCAATAGAAGTCGACAGGGTTCGAACCATTAAGCAAATATAAAGTTGTGACGACCGATATATTTGCTTTAAAACTTTCATATTAGGCCTTCAATGCCTACAACAATATGAATTCACTAATAAATGCACGAAGCCTACAAAACCCGATCCTCAGTCAATAGCTCGACTAAGTTGACAAGGTTCAAGTTACAAATATAAATGACCCCAAACACCCCGATGATGGCCCCGTTGAATTGCAGATCTCAACCGGAGGGGTTTCCCCAAATATTTTCAAATATCTCCCAAATATTCAAAGTTCATTTCAAATATTCCAAAGCTCTACCCAAAATACCCATAAAAATCCAAAAAAACTCCACAAAAATCCCAAAATCTCAAATATTT
>NW_021385624.1:0-401 GCF_001605985.2 Dendrobium catenatum | reverse complement strand
TTCAAGGCCTATAATCAAGAGAATTCACTGATAAAGACACGAAGCCTATAAGAAACCTGATCCTCTGTCGACAGCTCGACAGAGTTGACAAGGTTCATCCATAAACTGCAAATATTTTTAAATGACCCCTAACACCCCGATGATGGCCGTGTTGAATGCAGATATCAACCGGAGGGGTTTCCAAATATTTTCAAATGTCTCCCAAATATCCAAAGTCCATAGCTCCACCTAAAATCCAAACTCCACAAAATCCAAAAAAAAAAATCTCAAAATCCCAAAAATCCAAAAATATTTAAAATTGAAACAAACCCGTCCAATAACTTAAAGCAAAATTCATCTACCATCCGCAACAGTATGCCGAGGACAGTTTGCCGAGGTGGACAAATTCAAATATAACTTCA
>NW_021385623.1:0-474 GCF_001605985.2 Dendrobium catenatum | reverse complement strand
ACAGGGATCTGGCCTGAATCAGAGAGCTTCAATGATGTCGGCTTTGGCCCACCACCAAGCAAGTGGAAGGGCATATGTCAGTCAAATCACAACTTCACATGCAATAAGTAATTGAAGCTCCTCATCATCTTATACTTATAAAAATTAGTTGTGTTATAGGTATATGAAAATACTAATACTTTAATAATTACTTACCAACGAATAGTAAGATTATTGGAGCTCGATACTATCATCTTCAAAGCAACATAAGTGGAAAGGACATACCCTCACCTCGTGATAGTGAAGGACATGGAACTCACACATCCTCTATTGCCGCGGGTCGACTTGTCACAAATGCAAGCCTTGCAGGTATTGCAGATGGAACTGCCCGTGGAGGCGTTCCTTCTGCGAGAATTGCAGTGTACAAAGTTTGTTGGAGTGATGGATGCTCTGATGTTGATCTACTTGCTGCCTTCGAAGATGCCATTGCAGATG
>NW_021385622.1:0-605 GCF_001605985.2 Dendrobium catenatum | reverse complement strand
ATCCAAAATATTAAAAACTCTTGCAAATGTCTAGTGACAACAAATAATCAAAGAAAAATGATAAAAATTACCTTAAAATACAGATTTTTGTTCAACTCACACGAAATCTAGGGTTGCCGGCGGCGTGAGATCCGTAGTGTTGCCAACGGTGGTCGGAATTCGGAGATACGGCGTCGGCGGTCGGTTCTCTCTCGGCGATCGGAGATGCTACGCCGGCGGCGACAAACGGAAGTCGACGTGAGTGATGGCGACGGGCAGCGACCGAAACGAGAGAGAGAGAAGGAAAGAATAGAAATGAACCATTACTGGCGGCTTAACGAAACAAACCCATCGGTTAGGCCGCCGTTAAAAGTCGATGGTCAAACCGCAAGCGAAACCGCCGGTAACACCGGCGGTCCATACACCGCCGGTTAGAACCACCGGTAATAGGCATTTTTCCTGTAGTGTATATACGTAGGAAGACATTTTTCGACGTGCACCAAATCGGCGTATGAAATTCAGACAGAAATGCGCCGAAAACCAAGGCTTTACGTCGTATTTTACGTCTTACCGGCGGATTTAGTCCACCGGTAATACCAGGTTTTCCTGTAGTGTTTATTTGTTAA
>NW_021385621.1:0-1149 GCF_001605985.2 Dendrobium catenatum | reverse complement strand
TTTTGTCTTGGATGATTTAGGAAAATTAAATATGTCAGCAAACATCATCCAGTACAATATAAAGATCATTCAAGATCATATGATTGAATAATTTATCTATAATTAGTCCCCTAATCACATGATCAATTTAGGTATGATAGGCATTGATTGTCCAAGATGATCTATATCATCCAGCATGATTAGAACAAAATTTGAATCTTAAATCCTAGCCTAAATTATCATTGGCAGAAATTTTGTAAGATCATAAAGGATTGTTTTGGATGATCAAAATTGTCCTGTATAATTAATTCATTGAGCTGATTGTCCTGGATGATCTAAATTGCCCAGTACGATTAGTTCAAAACTTAAACTTCTTGTATTAACTAGATCTCACTCCCCTGAGTGCGAATATGCATGGACACCAAGTTAGCAAAGACCTTTATAAGACTTGACTCAAAAAATCAAAATTAAATCAATGAATATTACAGACTCTTTACAGCATAACCTTATTCTACCTAATCTTGAGATTTGATTCTTCGTTGGATGGTGCATGATATTCCTGAAATGTTAGTATACACACAAGAAAGTTTATAATAAAAATAATAGGATACATAAAGTTGTGAGCCATAATATTTGTTATCATCTAAACATCAACTTGTGAAATAATAGGACACATAAAGATGTGAGCCATAATATTTGTTATCATCTAAACATCAACTTGTGAGCTCAAGTCATAATAATAGAATATTAATTATTTTGATTCAAAAATAGCAATGTCTTTTGCATCAAAAATATCAGACAAATAATAAAGATTTTTTAACCTTTTTTGAGTTTGATAATTTTCTTCATAGAGCATGCTAAGATGTGACTATTTTTTTGAACCTAGTATGCATGTCAGAAATTAGTTCTTTATGTTTCATGTGGAAGAGTTCATATTCATACAGTAAAGGTTTAAATAGTTTTATTTGACTACATTGGTACCTTCATAAGTTCCTTCACAAGTGATGCACAGTTTATCCCAAGCATCCATTTCAACTGTACAAGTGGAAACTTTCATGTAATCCTCAGATTTAAGTAAACAAAAATAATAATTCAAGCATCTTGAATTAAGTTGTGCTAAGTCTAAATCTTCTAAACACCATTAAGTGAAATAAATATCTAATTTTATAC
>NW_021385620.1:0-260 GCF_001605985.2 Dendrobium catenatum | reverse complement strand
TGATCATTGTTGAAATGATTAAATTAATGATGATAATTATTTTTAAAAATATTTAAAATATTTAAAAGTTATTTTAAATTATTCAAAAAAATTTATTTATTTTGTCTTAAAAATAGAAGTAGATCTAAAAAAAATTAATTACAAAGAATTAGAAATGATATTTTTTTTTATTAGATTGAAATGAGAACTTGACTTTTAATATGACACAATAAATAAAAAAAATTTATATAACTGACCCCACCTTGTGTGATAAAGACTTA
>NW_021385619.1:0-300 GCF_001605985.2 Dendrobium catenatum | reverse complement strand
AAGGCTATGTCATCTTATTCCTCTGATGCAAAACTTTTAATTTTTGAGTTGTTTACTTTCAATACCACCATCCGTTCCTTCTTCTTTTCACCTGTATTACTTTGCCTTTTACTCACTCCTTGCTCATACGCAATGAGTGACCCATGCAAATTGTCAATTGAATAAATGTTAAGATCTTTAAATTCTGTGATTGCAATAATTTTAACATCATAGGAACGTGGTAAGCATCTAAGTATCTTGTTAACTTTTTCAGAATTTAAAATTTCTCTACCTAATGCATGTAAGGATGTCACGATTTGG
>NW_021385618.1:0-314 GCF_001605985.2 Dendrobium catenatum | reverse complement strand
AATTAAATATTTAGTGGCATAATTAATTTTTTTAAGACCGGTTAAGAGGATAATAATATTATTATCAAAAGGAATTTTAGGATAAAAATTGAGCTCATATTGAGAAGTTGAGAACCTAAGAGTCCAAGGAAGCCAAGAGCCAAAGATCTTAAGAGGACATAAAAAAGTAACTAAGATATGCTAAGTTCATATTATAGAGGATTATTGATAACATAGTAAGGATGATAGCTTAGTTATGTCAATTTATATTTGCTACGTTGTAATGAGCACCATACAATTTAACTTTCTCATTTAGGATTATTATATTTTATACT
>NW_021385617.1:0-1326 GCF_001605985.2 Dendrobium catenatum | reverse complement strand
ATAGTATTGGAAGATGCTGCGATACTACTATACAACTTTTTATGATTGAGATGATTTTTTAGGATTGTTAAAGCCCTCTATTTAAGCTTTCATGAAAGACATTGTTAGTGTATTTGGCATGCACTGAGACTTCATTCTTTTAGAGAAAACTTAAAGAGAGAGCCTTAAAAGGGAGAGAGGAAAGGGTGGAGTTTGAGATGGAGAAGTTACATGTGGGGTTCAAGAGGGTGTGGAGTGGGTTTCATATGGTTGCTCTGACAAGCTTGCTTTTTAGTACAATCAGATTCAAGGTTTATCTTAAAGGAAATTTTGAAAAAAAAAAATAAAATCTCTTTGGGGTCAATGTTGCAAATCTATTTTTCATGGATTATGATTTTGATGTTAGCAAACACTTGTTTCTCTACGACTGCCTTTTCTACTAACATTTCAGGGCCACAAGATTATACGTCAATCAGAACCTGCTCAAGTTTGGGTAGACTAGGTCTAAGGTAGTATGTAAATTTTTTTCCCTTTCTTGAGTCAATTGTAACCTTTGAAGTGTGTGATGCTAAGTAACCCTATACACACACTTAAGTAATTTTTCTATCAGATTTAGAATTTTTGTTTTTACTCACATCATCCCGGATGATATTTTATATCGTCCTGGACGATCGAGTTCAAAATAGAAACCCTAATCAAGGCATCATGATTAAGGCAGTCGTCATTAGCCGATCGACCTGGAAGATATGCTCAAAACAAAAAGAATTAGTTGCCATTATCTATTTAGGCATTCTATTTTTTTGGTAATCGTCTAGGATGATCTTGTATTGACCTAGACGATATAACACAATTATGCCTAAATTAATTCGTCAATCAAGTAAAGAAGTTAAGGATGATTGATACAATCACATCGTTCTGGACGATCGCAAGATCGGTCGGGATGATTAGTTCAAAAAAACTTTAGTTTCTCCTGGAAGATCAACATCGGCCAACTCAAATTCTGGGCGATGGTCTGGATGATCACGATCAGCTAGCTCAAATTCTAGGTGATGTTCTGGACAATTTTTCTCTGATTTGAACTAATTATTCGGGACGATCGTGAGATCGGCCCAAACGATCAAGCTATTTTGGAATCATCCTGAACTCTTTTTAGAGTGATTGTCTGGCCGATAATCTGTGATTTGTAGTAATTGTACATGACGATAATTTATCGTCCTGGCCGATATGAACATTTTTCTTCTATTCGTCCCAAATAGTCCCGGCTGATTAGGCTTAAATTTTACTAATCGTAAAGGACGATATGACTATCATCCTGGATGATAATGTCGGCAAATTGCAATTAATGAG
>NW_021385616.1:0-1127 GCF_001605985.2 Dendrobium catenatum | reverse complement strand
TTGAGTCGAACCTAGATTTATTCAGGTCAGATTCAGGTTGGGTTTCATGTTATGTCAACTTAACACCCCTTGTTGAGAGTACTAATGCTATGAATATTGGTAGTTTCAATTAATCCAATGTTCAACCGATATACAGTATAAAATATTGTTAAGATGGGTTGAGTTTAATAATGCAGGTAGTCCGCACCGTCACTTCATAGTCCACTTATTAGAAGATGAATAAATTGTCGAACTTCATGTGGGTTGGAATCTCCGTTAGAGGCGAATAAAATAGTTAAATTTCTTATACTACTCTCCATTATATATATTGAAAATGACATTTTCATCTACCTAATGACTATCACATGTTTTTTGTTAGCTCCACCTTGATCTCCTTTCAAGTTTTTCAATTGAGCTCTCTAACTTATTGCTTAAGAAAATAGATAATATTATTCATAAATTGCATTGATCTAAACTTTTTTTATAAATTTATGTTTGAATATGTGCATTGATTTCTTTTGTATATTAGAATTTCTATAAGTTTTATGATGATATTTGTTTTATTTTTTTAACTTTAGTTAGCATCACAATAAGCGACAAATTTGAGAATGTCTCGAACTCTAATATTTGTGGATTGAAAAAAAAATCATAGACAAAAAAGAATCCTAATTCATCTATTGATATCCTAATACTTTCTAATATATAGCAAGTATTTATAAAATTGCTAAATACGCATATTTTGTTTGCGTGGGCTTGGATTTATGAAATGCGTCGGCCCTTCATTCCTTTTAAGTGTTGCAATCGAAATTGATTATAATTATATCTGTTACAATCTAGAAAAGACGCAATGATAGAGTTAGAACATTTTCGTCTAAGTGTTGTATGGATATCAAGCACACAAACTAAAGAAAAATGCAACATAAGAATTTTTACGTTGAAACCATGGAAGAGGGAAAAACCACTGGGCCACGCCCAGTTGAAAGGATTTCATTAATGTTTGCTTAAGTAATGAGTGGGTGACTCATCCCTGAAATTGAGGAGGATCATATTACAACTATCGGGTTGAAATTCAATTAAAAACATATATCAAAATTCTGACAATGTTGGGGGGTCCACTACAGGAAAAACGCTGAAAACCGGCGGTTTTT
>NW_021385615.1:0-208 GCF_001605985.2 Dendrobium catenatum | reverse complement strand
TATACTAATTAAGGGATTAAGATCAATATCTTCCAACTAGGGACTAACTTTCCACTAAATTAAAGATCTAACAATGATAAATTTGATTTTTAATAAGATACAATGATTTCAAGTACATCCTAAAGACTTATCATGAACTTAATCTCCTATGGGGAACAAGTTCATAGAAACTTCGATTACTCTTACATGAAAATTGAGAGCTTATCAA
>NW_021385614.1:0-204 GCF_001605985.2 Dendrobium catenatum | reverse complement strand
TCCAAAGGAGTAAAAAGAACTCGAGTGGTGAGGGGGCGCCTCAACTACAGAAGGCAGGACTATGCCTGGTAAAACCAATCCTCGAAGAGGCTACAGTAGCGAACCCATACTAACTGATGGGGACCCTGTAAGAGGTAGAAACAGGATCAAAACATCCAAAGGACCTTTCCGGCAGCTAGGAGTCGGATCTCAATGGAAAAACAA
>NW_021385613.1:0-658 GCF_001605985.2 Dendrobium catenatum | reverse complement strand
GAGGTGCTGCTCAAGGAAGAACTTCTGTGTTCGAAAGACTATCCCAACCTGAGACCCTTACTGCAAAGAGGGTTGTTACTTGAAGAAAAGTTTCTGTGGTGACTGCCAACACCACTGCCCTGCCCAGAGAGACTGTTGCATCTGGGAGGTATGATGCTAAAGCTTCCTCATCTGGAGGAAGGCCTACAAGAAGGCAGAGGAGGAAGAAGAATGCAGAGCTGCGATCTCAGCAATTACCTGTACCAATCCATTCCTCCAATCTGCCAGCGCCTGAACCAGAAATCAATATTCCCACTCAGAACAGGTTTTCTAACCTAAAGTGGATAAAACGAAACA
This sequence comes from Dendrobium catenatum, assembly GCF_001605985.2. NCBI lineage: Eukaryota > Viridiplantae > Streptophyta > Magnoliopsida > Asparagales > Orchidaceae > Dendrobium > Dendrobium catenatum. The sequence goes on along the minus strand of NW_021385613.1, from coordinate 322 downwards.
GCTCTTCTGGTGAGCTTAAGAAATCTTTCTGGGAGCGTCGACCTGAAGCTCCAACCCCTCAGAAGATAAGAGAGCCCGAACGCCTGTCTGCCCGGGTTCACCGTGTACTGAAAACAGTCAAAGAGAAGGGCTTAATGAAAAAGAAGTTCCAGAGGCCACTGATTGTTGAAGCCCGAAGAACTCCTCCAAGAGATAGACTATCATCTGATGTGATAGTTGAAAGAAAGGATTACCGACAACAGGCTCCACGCGGTGAGCATCGGGGAGTGACACCCGAACTATATATTCGACGATCCGCCGTCGAAAGGTCCCGGTGGAAAGG
>NW_021385612.1:0-228 GCF_001605985.2 Dendrobium catenatum | reverse complement strand
TCATCTCTACCCAGGGCACGAGAAAGTTAAGGGAGCTAAGGAGGAGGTATCTCTTGTACCTGTTCTTACACCTACTCCACTCTGCCAACACTCTCAGTTGGATCAGCTAGTGAAGCGATTCAACCAGTGGGAGACACAGTTCGAGACCTACGTGGCTCACTAGTAGCACCAACACGACCATGATATGGTCTTGCTTGGGGAGTAGTTTGCAACTCTTTCCAGTTACTT
>NW_021385611.1:0-292 GCF_001605985.2 Dendrobium catenatum | reverse complement strand
CAATTCTCCAAACATATTCTTATAAATTTAAGCAAACATCTTAGAGTGTCATTGACTACCTCATATATTGATAAGCTCGTACATGAAAGATCTTCACTGGCAATCGATCTTCACCTTCGACCTGCAAGAGAAGCGGAGAAGAAGAGAATACATGGGAGAAAGCTTGTCTTAATATCTCAAAGGTAAAGTGTTACATAGCAGGTGTATATATTGTAAAAGTGTAATCATGTGTGTGTAAGAGTATCCGTTAGCCATAGGCGGCATAGCAGAGGAAGTGGGAAAGTGATGTGCT
>NW_021385610.1:0-207 GCF_001605985.2 Dendrobium catenatum | reverse complement strand
TTTCAGATTTTAAATATTTTTAGAATTTTGGGATTTTTGTGGGTATTTGGGTGGAGCTTTTGATTTTGTGTGGACTTTTGGGAGATATTTGAAAATATTTGGAAACCCCTCCGGTTGAGATATGCATTCAACACGGCCATCATCGGGGTGTTGGGTCATTTCTCTTTACGGATTGAACCTTGTCAACTCTGTCGGGCTGTCGACAGA
>NW_021385609.1:0-4301 GCF_001605985.2 Dendrobium catenatum | reverse complement strand
TCTTCCTTTCAGAAGGTGATGTCCAAATGCAAAAAGAAAGTAAAGGAGATAAGAAAGTAGTTATGAAAGAAGTTGATGATCTGGAGAAACTTGTTAGTGTTCATGGGAATTCAGCTTGAAGAGGAAATGCACGGTCCTTTTCTATTTGTACTAAAGATTACATGTTCAAATTTTGGAATCTTTTTGTGAGGATGGGGAAATATGGATAAATTTGGGTTAGTTAATTTAAAAATGGATGAAATAGAGGAGGGAGAGTTGGTGAAACCTACAAGTATAAATTATATTATGAAGGAAGCCTCAGCTGGTAAGGGAAGTGATGTTGATACCAAGAAAGATGTTGTGGACGTGTTGTTAAATTTTGGCTCAGGAAGTTGTAAATTGAAACTTCTGAAGGAGCTAAGGTATCTTGGTCCATTGAATTCATCCTCAAGGAATAGAAAGGTTGAAGTATTAAATAAGAGAAGGAGAGGGGGTCCTTCCCCCTCGGTGGTTAAATGAGTTCCTTTGCTTTTTCGAGATGTAGAGGTGCAAATTAAAATGAAGCCTCTCTATATTTAAAAGATGTTGTTAAATATTGGGATGTTTTTTTGTTGGCATTGATGAAATGAAGATTTCTTCTATTGGAAAATCAGAGTTTTGTAAATTCATGGGAAAGGATTTGTACTTCTTCATTTATCCTTCTGATGGCTTGTTTGGGAGAATTATGAATTTTTGGAGGTCTGATTTGGCCTCTTTTTCAGTGTTCAAAGCTTTTTCTACATGTGTTATTGGGGAAATGAAGATTTTTTATAAAAATACATGGTTGGTCTCTACTGTCTATGGCCGTAGAGATTTGTATAATAGAAGGAAATTTTGGGAATGTTTGGAATTGCACTCCAATTTGAGCCTTCCTTCAGTAGTAGGGGGTGATTTTAATTATATCTTTTCCAAAGATGATAAGACGGGAGGGAAGAAGTTTACATTTTCACTTGGTTCTTAAGAGATGAAATCATTTATGAATAAAAATTATTATCATGAAGTGCGATTGGTTAGATCAAAGTTTACTTGGAGTAATAATAGATGGAAGTGTTTATATTTTAAAAAGGCTTGATAGATGTTTATTGAACACGAAAGTGTTAGAATTGATACAGCAAGAAACTATGAGGCATTTGGAAAGAGTAGCTTCTGATCACTGCCCAATTATTTTGAGAAATTTTCACTTGCTTTTTCATAAATAAAAAAAATTCTGAGATTTGAGGATGTTTGGGTTTCTTACCCAGCTTCAATAGCATTGGTGCTTAAGTCTTGGAGAAAAATTACAGCTGGTGATCCTATGGAAGCCCTTAATAGGAAAGTTAAAAGACCCCTGAGATCCTTATATTTTTGGAGTAAAGCCAAAATACAAGATTTATTGGGATTGAAGGAAAAGCTAAAAAAGGAAGTTGCTGATCTTCAGTTGGAGGAAGCTAATGACGGGGGATTATCTGATGGCAAGCTTCTACTGCTTAGATCCAAGGTTAATGAGTTCTTTTTCACACTTGCTCGGTCTAACACATAGTGGAGACAAATGGAAAAAGAAGAAGTGGTTAGAAGAAGGTGACATGAACTCTAAGATATTCCATGCTTTTGCTAATGGTAGAATAAATGGTAATTTTATTAACCAAGTGAAGAATAATGAAGGATATCTTGTTGGCATTTTTGAGGATATTGAACATATTTTCTTTAATTTCTTTAGCAATAAATAGAGGGAGAGAATATTTATTCTGAGAGGTTGGACACCATCACAGTTTAAATTAAGTCAGGAAGATTGTAAGCTTATGGATGCTGATTTCTCAATTAAAGAAGTGGAAGGCATAGTGAAAATCCATGGTAAGAATATTTCTCCAGGATCTGATGGTATCACTTATTCATTCTTAAAAGCTTATTAGAATATTATATGCCTTGGTAAGAATACTTCAATTTTTTTCCTCTGGTAAAATTTGCTCTAAATGGATGGAGACTCTTGTTATTCTTATTCCTAAAGTTAAAAATCTTCTTCTCCCTACACATTTTTATCTGATCAGTTTATTCTTATCTATATATAAGATTATGGCTAAGGTTTTATTAAATAGATTGCTAGAAGTTATACATAAACATATTTTGGATGTTCAAGTGACTTTCATAAAGGGAAGGACTTTATCGGATCACATTCTCCTTATTCAAGAAATTTTAAATAAGTTTAGATATTCAATGTCTAAAAAAAGATTAGTGGTGATTAAAATTGATATGGAGCAAGCCTATGATAGTATGTCTTGGCCTACTTTATGGAAGTTTTTGGAGTATTTTGGTTTTCCATTTAATTCTTCTAATTATTTGATGGAGTGTGTGGTTGATCCTAAATTATATGTTCTTATTTATGGCAATAATTCTAAGTGGATTGAAGCTAAAAGTGGCTTTAGACAAGGTTGTCCATTATCTGCATATTTGTTTATTCTTTGTTCTCAGCTCTTGTCTTATTCTCTTACTCATAAAGGAAGGTATTTGGGTATCAAAGCCGCTCCTGTTGCACCGAAGATCAGGCATTTGTTGTATGTTGATGATATACTTATGTTTTCTGAATCTAAATTCAGGTATTTAAAGAAGATTAAAAGATTTATTTCTGAGTATTTTATGTGGACAGGGAAAAATGTTAATATTTACAAATCCTGCATTATTTTTGGGAAGTATGTCAGCCAGAGAAAGAGAAGAAGAATCATATTAAGCTTGTTTAGATTTAAGGAGGTAAAGGAGCTAAATTATTTGGGTATTAACATTGCTTTGAGGAGGTTGGTTTCTTCAAATTTTTATATCTCTTGAAAAAATCTGTTTGCAAGATGAATGTGTGGGGTAACAAGCTAATTTCTTTAGCTGGATGTCTGGTCTTGATTAATTCGGTTATTCTCTCCATTTTGATTATCTTTACTTCTCATTCCATTGTTCCTTTGAGCATTTTGAAAGATCTTGATAAAATGTGTAGGGATTTTATATGGAAAAGGGAAGGAGGAAATCGTGCTTTACATTATGTGGCATGGAATTGTCTTTGTAAACTGTTAAATTCTGGAGGATGTGGACTGCATTCAGTTAGATCTATTGTTGGTCCTTTAAGAAAAAATTTGCATCAAAATTCTATAATAAACTTGATTCTCTCTTAAATAAGTCATTCAGTGCTAAGTATGGTTATGTTTGGCATGCCGAGTCTTGGAGAAATAGCTCAAACACTTGGAAAATCATGGTGAGTAGAGTAAGAGCTCTTCGGCCAATAGTAAGATGGAAGGTAGCATCAGGTTATTCTATGAATATCCTAAAAGATGTATGGGTTTTAGTTAGAAGTTTTGATAGATAGTCTACTTTTATAGCTATTGTGGATGCTGATTTTCCTACTCTTAAGAAGTTTATTACTGATGATGATTGGAACTATGCAATATTACAGAAATATTTTGGAAGGAGTTTAGTTGATGTTATACCACAGACTCAAATCCTTCTAGATACTTTAAATGATCAACTAGAGCTTATTAACATATTTTTCAATAAATATATTGCTTACATGGATTCTAAAATAAATATAACTAATTTGGATATTGCAGATTATTGAAGATGGATGAAAAAGTTGCAACTATCTCCTCGAGTGGACCATTTTATGCATCGGATTTTTAACAATGATATTCCTACTAGTGACTTTTTATTGTATAGAAGATAGTTAAATTATAACTCTTCTCCAATAGGTTTCAATGAAGTGGAAAATTTAGAACATGTTGTCGTTCATTGTTCCAAACTTAACCATATTTTTGTGCTGCTTAATAAATGGGAATTTCATGTTCCCATTTTTTTCCTCTATTTTGGATTGTAAGAGGAGGTTAGAAGAGCTATCTAAAGGTTATCAAATCAATTGAAATCTTTATTGTTTGTTGGTTTTATTTTATTGGAAAAGTAGAAATAGTTTAAGGCATGGTGGTAAAGAGCTTGGTTTGGGATTCATTACATCAAATGCTATTACTCATGCTTCTATTTTGTTGAAATTTAATCTTTTTTTGAATCACTGGGGTGTTAATCAGCTTCAGCTATTTTCTCATTTTTGGCACCCTCCTCCACCCAAATGGATTAAAGTCAATAATGATGCTACTGTATTACTATCCCATGAAGCTGGTATTGGAGGATTTTTAAGAGATCATATGGGAAGATTCTTAACTACTTTTGGGTTCAAATGTGTTTTTTTCGGATAGTGGCTTTTTAAAATTGTTAGCATTTCGTTCTTTGAAGAAGGTAATCCAAGAGTGGATGACGGAAACTAAAGGTATTATAATTGA